>NW_026799998.1:0-300000 GCF_032191835.1 Heteronotia binoei | reverse complement strand
ATGCAAAACATTACTGTGAGTACAATATATTGTACCAAGGTATTATAAAAAACAATTGATAGTAAGTCCATCATAAGAGAAAGTTCATCTTGAGAGTCCAAAATGCCAAGTTTGAAAAAGGCTGCAATGCAGAAATATCTTGTCCCAGGCAGCAATCTCAAAGCACAATCTCAAAATGTAACATGCCCCCTAGGCAAAATGTGCATGTTTCAATAATAATTTTTCCTAAGGTGACTATTCTCCTGGAACCAAAACTCACAATTTTTGGCATGCATGAGTCTAAACATTCAGAAGCAGTTTACGGTTCTCAGCCTCCGGGGTGGGGGGTGGGGCTGGAATTCTTCCATTTTCACAACTGATCTCCAGCTGACAGAGATCAGCTCTGCTGGAGAAAATGGCTGCTTTGAAGGGTGGGCTGTATGGTATTGTACTATGCTGAGGCCCCTCCCCTCCCCAAACCCTGCCCTCTCCTGGATCCACCCCCAAAGTCTCCAGGTATTTTCCAACTCAGAGCTGGCAACCCTAGATCATAATGCCAGGCCATTGGTGATTTCACAGTTTTGTATATACTAATTACATGTTTCTTGTGTCTTAAAACAAGTCCCTGGCTTAGCCCCTCCTCTCTAGGGGAATTCTGTGGGCTATGATTGGTTGACAGTAACTTGGACTTGTATGAGGCCTAAATCCCTAGAATTGGTTCAGAACCCTGGAGGCAGGTGAATGTTCTGGAGAGAGGAAGGGAAGGCAATTATAAGCCATTTTGAGATTCCTTAGGGTAGGGAGCTCAGCAGTGATATGATGCCATAGAGTCTACCCTCCAAAGCTGCCATTTTTGCCAGAGGGATTGGAGATCAGTTGTAATTTCAGGAGAAATCTAGACACTACTTGGAAGTTGGCAGCCCTACTAGGGCTGTCAGCTCCGGGATGGTGAATTTCTGGAGGTTTGGGGATGGAGCTTGGGGAGGGCAGGATTTGGGTAGAGACCTCAGTGGGGTATATTGCCAGAGAGCCTGCCTTTCAAGAAGCCATTTTTTCCCATAGGAACTGAGGTCCATGGTCTGGAAATTAATTCCAGATCTCCAGACCCCACCTGGAGGTTGCCATCCCTATTCTGTTAACTTAATACATTTATAGCTCTTTACTCATTGTCCTTGTCCCATCTCTTCCTTGTGCCTATGTGCAAGTTCTCAAACAAGTAGTTTGCTCTTAGACTAATGATAGTTGGTGGTTCAGGAGCTACAAATTCAGTGGTTCAGAGTCAGTGTGATGCAGTGGTTAAGAGCAGCAGACTGTAATCTGGATTTTATTCCCCACCCCTCAACATGAAGCATGCTGGATGACCTTGGGCCAGTCAAAGTTCTTTCAGAACTCTCTCAGCCCCACCTACCTCACAAGGTAACTGTTCTTGGGAAAGGAAGGCAGGGCAATTGTAAGCCACTTTGGGACTCCTTAGAGTAAAGAAAAGCAGGGTCTAAAAACCAGCTCTTCTTGTTCTTCTTCTGTGTGACTTTTTTGCCTGTCACCTGTGGCTCTTCTGGGTACTGTTCTTCCAATGTGGCACCCAACCCATGTTTTAGGTAAGCGGGCAAGGCATTGCCTTGAAAGTAGGCTTCAGAGGGCAAGCTGTATGATATACCACTGGTTCTAAGTAAAATCCTTTCCCCATACTCCCTTTTCCACAGGTACCGCCACAATATCTCCAGATATTTCCAGGCCATTTTCCTCCCAAGACCATTGTTTTTGGCAACCCTACCTGTACATTTTGTGGTCAGCAGGTGGCTCCCACTTTGAACCAGCTCCACCCACAGGAACTGGAGGATGGGTAAGTTGCAAGCTGCAAGTCTCATGCCAGGGAAAGAAGTAAAGGACCCAACCTTTCCAGTTACTCACCACCCTTCTCTGCAGCCTCTTCACTCTCATTTATTTATTTAATTTCCATTTATATCCTGCCCATTCCAAATGGACTCCAGGTGGCTATATTCCACCCATTCCAAACGGACTCATCCCAGCACCCAAGTGGCTGTTGTGGGGAGAGCAACCCAGCTGCAGAGATGACAGTAAAACCACTACTACGGCAGTGATCTAAGATAAGAACAAGCAGGCCGCAGTTGGGTGGTGGTAGTTGAACTTCCTTTTTTCAGTGGCCAGTTTGCTTTCCTCTAGGAATCTTAGCACTCTTACTTTACTGCTCGTGCTGGTGTGCAAATACACCAGATATACAAGGGCTGTCTAAAGTTCAACAGCAGGAGAGACACAACCCTATATATTCAGACGTAATCTGATAATAAAGTTTTAATTTATATATGTGTGTGTATGTGTGTGACATTAATAAGCTATATATTATAATATTATGTGTGCAGTTGCTAGCGCAGAACACAAGGCAGGCAGTAGTCTTTAAAGATGGGCATGAACTGGCTCACAATTTTTTGTTTCATGATGAATTTTGGCTGGTATGTGCTTTGCGAAATCAAGTTTGTGGCAGATCAGACAGCACAAACTTTTCTATGAACCTCTGTTCATGGAGGTTTTTGCCAGTTTGTGAATAGAGACATTCCTAGTCAGACTCTCACTGCTAAATCAAAATGTTTACAGAATTTCAAAGCAACAACTTGGAGGGCATGTAGAGGAGCATCCGGGGAAGGTCCCCAGTAATTTGATGTCTCTAGCTCGTACAGGATCCATTCCATACACTCTTGAACCTTCAGAAATGTATAGAACAATTTCTGTGCAAGTTAGAGACCAAATTTGTAGAAGATCTCCAGCCAACTTTCCTCTACCTTCCCTCCAGGTTTGGTGAGGATTGAATTTATGGTGTCCACCACGTTATGGCCCCCTAAAGAAGGTGCCCTTAGGCAGTCATTTCCTCAGAAAGTATTTTCATGGGGGCACCTTCTCGGGGGGACATAACATGGACCCTACAAATCCAATCCTTACCAAACTTGGAGAGCAGGTAGAGGATATCTCCTGTAAGTTTGGTGTCTTTAGCATGCCAGGGGGTGCAGCTTGTGAGGCAGCTAAAAATTCGTGACATTCCATGTTTCAGAACAGGGCACATAATAAACCATGAACCAAAATGCATTTTCCCCATCTATGCCCATCCCTAGTAGTCACATGGCTCTTCTGTTCAATGATAACAGCAAATGTGACTCTCTGTAATAAATTTGGACGTGAATCCTGTTATTTTCAGTCAGATTCCCCACTTGCCTTGTTCTGGTCTCATTGCTCCTTTTTCCGTGGCGCTTCTGCTGGATTTCGCACAAGCTGCCTCGGGATGACGAGTTGCTCTGCCTCTTTTCAAGTTCCCACCATAGCAGGCAGAAACCAGTTTTCAGAGGATCCTGCCTGCTGTGAAGGGAACATTGATTCTTGGAAGAGAGAGAGTGAAGCATTGTATGAGATTGTAGGAAAATTGTTTTGAATAAACAGGCTACGGCTGAGACAAAGCTTACAGTGAAACAGGAAAGTAGACCAGTTTTGCCTGTAGCTTTGCTTCATTGTTGGTGCTGTTATGTGTTTGAGCGATTCCACATACAGCTATCTTTATTGAATTTGTGATGCAACTAGTGACTGAATTTTCACACTACCTGTTGATGCAAATCACACATATTAAATGAATTGAGGCATTTGAGAACTGGAATTTTTTATTGAATGGTATATCTTTAAATAATATAATTGCATCAGGAATCTGGTGCATATAGTGCTTTTTGCTTGTTCTCCAGTCCCAGCTGGGGATTGGCAACCCTACTTGTTCCCTCTACAAATTCACAGATAATAATACTTTTTTTTATTTTACTTGTAGAGGGAACAAGTAGGAGCCAGGAAACCACTAGCTCTTGGCTGTAGGGCTCAGGCAATTGTACTTGTATTACTTTCTGTTAGCAAATCTCTTCCATTTTGTTATAATCAGCAGCCTAAAATAATCAGCTTGGAAACCTGGGGCAAGAATTCAGCTCATTAAACATCTCAGAAAAACATATTATGATATGCTGTTTTGTTTTCTTGCATTGCTCCCCAAAAGAAGCCCGTCTGAAAGCCACCAGAGAAAGGGCTTTCTCCGTTATGGCCCCCGTATGGTGGAATCAGCTGCTGGAAGAGGTGAGGGCCCTGCGGGACTTGGCGCAGTTCCGCAGGGCCTGTAAGACGACCCTCTTCCGGCTAGCCTATACCTAGCCTATATTTAGCTAGGATGACAACTTGAGGTAACTGGCCAGCCTTCTGTTTACAGGAAACTGAATTACTCTGTTTTTAATGTTTTTAACTGTTTAAATATTTAACTGTTTTATACTTGAAATTGTTTAAATTTTATGTTTGATTAATTGTTGGAAGCCGCCCTGAGCCATTCGTGGGAAGGGCGGGATATAAATCCCAAATAAATAAAAAAATAAAAATAAAAAATAAGTGGAGGACACAACCTGAATCCTGGATGAGCTTCTGTGTCATTATTACAGAAGGTTCAAGGGTGGCGGGTTACTGCAGTCATCATCCCAATGAATGACATAAGGAACTTGACTGGTCCTATACAGCTTCTGACGGCGGCCTGTCTCTTAAGGCTGAGCCACTTGTTTTTCAGGTATTGCTCATGGACACCCCCTGGTGATTTCAGGCTATCAACACTGATGCTAAGGTGTACAAGCTGACTGTGGTTCCAACTCCATCTTATGGCCTGTTTTGAGTTGGTGTGCAGTAAGAAACACAGTGCAAAAAGAGGAGTAATCAAGTAAATGAAGAAGAAAGGGACAGACAGCAGAGTGGTGTGTCCCACTGGCTCTTGTTATTGAATTCTGGCAAGGGATGAAAGTTCTTGAGTTCAGGGGAACTGTGAACACAGCTCTGCTAACTGAACAATAAAAACGAGCAGTGCTACCTCTTCTTAAGTTTAATCACCTTAACATAGCTTTTGTTGGTTAATGGTTGGTCCCTATGGTTCTCTGACCTTCCTAAACAAAACAAAACACAAAAACATATCCTTGGTAAAACTAACCAAGCCTTGTGTTGGAGATATCTATCTGTCTATCTGTCTGTCTGTCTCCGACTATGAAAAAGAATCCTCTACCTGCAGGGATATGGATCCTGATGTTCTTGATCTGAGATGTTGCTGAATTCTGTTTGTGATTCTTGAGTAATATATTTTCTTGTTTGTGCATCCCATTTTAAAAATTTGATTATACACGTTTCCTTTTCCCTGCCTGGGAACAATTGCTGCATGGTGGAACACCAGTTGTTGGTATCAGCACTCTTCCTTTACTTGGGGCACCCAGCTGGAATATTCTCTCCTCATGGAGAAAAAATAGGATTTTAAAGATTTTTAAAATTATAGTTGAGCAACTTTCTACTAGCAAAGGTTTTTTAAACACTCAACCCCACCGCTCCCCTTTTAGTTCTTGTTTACAGCAGCCTGAAAATACCAATGTGGTATAGGGGAACAAGAATTTTGGTTAATTAAAGTTCTCTAAAATTAATCTTAGCTGTACTTTTCTATGTAGTGCATTCACACTACACTAAATAATGCATTCTACATCTGGATTTTGCTATTCTTATACAGTAAAAATTCGGATGTAAAACACATTATTTAGTGTAGTGTGAACACATCATCTCTGTCCCTGAACTCCTGCCCTTTAGACCAGGTCTATTTAAATAAATACTTTTGCTGGGAAATATTTACTGTTAAAGGGATCTGGTTTAGAGCATTGTGAGTTATTAATGAACCCTTTTCATTCTGAAGGATTTTTGTTTTCAGAGGTCCATTTTCAAAGCAGTGTACGGGGATTTAGCTCTGTGACTCCTATTAACATCACTAGGAATCAGAACTGCTTCCTTTTCTGTTCTTTTTTAAAAAATGTATCATCCATTGTCTCTGGACATACGTTTTAGAAACAAAGGAAAATACATGATAGTAAATACATTTGATTCTTAGGATTTGCCAGTATTTCCAACAGTAGATTATCATCCTGTTCTTATATTGTGGCAAATGATACAGTTAGCAAAGTATAAGAGATTGAAGTCCAAACTACTGTTGACACTGTGGAAGGAAATTCTTAACCCTTTCCTGCTATGGCATTCTCTACTGAAAAAAAATCATCCCCCATGTCGTTTTTTTTTTACCTTGCAAAGCAAAAATTGCAGTAAATATGTGATAGAAGCAAAACCTTATCTCTAAGTGTAACCTCATGAAGACTGATGATTAATTTACATCCCTGGGTTGGAAAACTGTTATGGATAGCATTTTCATGCATGAACAGTTGATACACTGGCAAAACACTTTTATATTTCAAGGTGCTGCTGGGGAAGGCAGGAGAGTATCTTTAACTGCATTATTTATCCAGCTGTTTCTACTTCCACTTGTTGGTGAACTGAATATGCCTTGGTTCAGCCTGCTCCTGCTTTCTGTGGGAGCAGATTTTGTGCAACCCCAGAGTGATGAGGAATAAAAGTGCACTCCTATCTGAGTTACAACATGAGAAGCCATATTGGATCAGGTCAATAGCCCATCCAGTCCAACACTCTGTGTCACACAGTGGCAACCCCCCCCCCCCAGGTGCCATCAGGAGGTCCATCATTGGGGCCAGGAATGTTGTGTACTGGACTCAAGTGAAGACTGTTTTAGGAGTTCCTGCCAGGCTCATTGGAGCCATACGAACTGAGCTTGGGGACTTGGGAACAATGGGCAGCAGGATCCAAATCTCTGCTGCCCTGCACCAATCAGAGACCCCCGACTGGTTTGAATGAACCAATAACGTGCTGGCGTGGGAACCCAGTGCTGTATATAGTTGGCCTCATTGACCCAGTTCACCAGTCTTTATAGAGCAGCCAACTACCATGCGGTAACTAATAAAGAGCTTGTTATCACTAACACTTCGCCTCATCAATGCACAGAACCCACCTTATCATAAGGACACTAGAAGTCCTCCCAGTGTTGCCTCCCCCAAGCACCAAGAATACAGAGTTGCCCCCCCACTGTTGCCCTCCCCCCCAGCACCAAGAATACAGAGTTGCCCCCCCACCCACTGTTGCCCTCCCCACAAGCACCAAGAATACAGAGTTGCTGGAGAAAGATCTGGCTTGCACTATGAAGACCAGTTTGAAAGAAAATAATGAAGTGTATTCATCTCAGTTAACTCCACCTAGTTATCCCCCCCATCCCCCAACCTCAATGCCCTACTGAAGTGCCTCTCAATCTCCATGAGTGGCTATCATTCTCCTTTCACAGATTCTTGATGAGAAAGAAGAAGAAGACTGTAGATTTATATCCCACCCTTCTCTCTGAATCAGAGTCTCAAAGCGGCTTACAATCTCCTTTATCTTATTCCCTCACAACAGACACATCGTAAGGTGGGTGGGGCTGAGAGAGCTCTCACAGCAGCTGCCCTTTCAAGGACAACTTCTGTGAGCTATGGCTGACCCAAGTTCATTCCAACAGCTGCAAGTGGAGGAGTGGGGAATCAAACTATTGCAGGCACTGATTATCTATTCTTTGTTATTCATTTTTTTTATAAGGGCAGACTTATATTCCACCCTTTCCCATAATGGGTTCAAGGCGGATCACATGCTCCAGGGATACATTAGTCATTTCATTGGGCTTGTGAGAACCCCTCCCCCTCCTCCAGCTGAGATCCTCTTGGATGGTAGGATCCCCCCTCTTATTTTGGTCTTAATAGTTTTAATAGACACCCTGTGTTACAGCCTAAGTACCAAGGGGATCTGAAACTTGGGGAGCTTCATGACATTGGGAAATTCTAGGGAAGAATTCTAGGGAAGAAGAGGAAGGGTGTGCTGAATTAGAAACCTCAAGCTCAGTGATACACTGTTCTCAATAACAGAAGACTTTTCAACACTGGAGACTCCCTTGCATATTAGGGTAAAAAAGGTAAAGGTAGTCCCCTGTGCAAGCACCAGTCGTTTCCAACTCTGGGGTGACGTTGCATCATGACGTTTTCACAGCAGACTTTTTGCGGGGTGGTTTGCCATTGCCTTCTCCAGTCTTTTACATTTTCCTCCCAGCAAGCTGGGTACTCATTTTACCATCCTTGGAAGGATGGAAGGCTGAGTCAACCTTGAGCGGACTACCTGAACCCAGCTTCCGCCAGGATCGAACTCAGGTCGTGAGCGGAGAGTTCGAACGTAGCCAATCCTCCTGGATCTTACAGTAGACCCTGTAAGAACAGCACTGTAAACTCTTGGAGTATTGGCTACATCGGGGGTTGTAGTTTAATATATAAAGGAGTTCCTGCTACAAAAAAAGCCCCGATGTTAACCAAGTTGTCTCATCCAGCCTGTTTGTGCCCAAGCAGATTTGGTTCACAATAGCCTAATCAAGGTATGTTCCCCACTTTTTCCTGCCCAAGTCTGACAGCAGTTAGCTTTGAAGATGTTTAACAGATTCAAAGACTAAACAGGAATAGCTAGCTTAGTTTATATGGTCTCCTCCATGCTTGAGAGGAGACAGATGGAACATAATGTCAGGATTTTAGTTAATTATTCTAAACATTCCACAATTATGAATACATCTGCCCATCAATCTCCAATTTGACACATTTATTTCCTTCACTATGTTTTTCCTCAGAATTAAACCTTAACAAATGGCAACCAGTCTGGAAAAGAGGATGTTGAGGAGGGACGTGGTTGCTCTCTTTTAAGTATTTGAAGGGCTGTCACTTAGAGTAGGGCAGGGAGCTGTTTCTATGGGCAGCTATTGAGGACAGGACTCACAATAATGAGTTTAAATTAAGGGTGGGAAACTTTTTTACAGTAAGAGTTGCTACACAGGGGGATCAGCTACCTAGGGAGGTGGTGAACTAACCCTTACTGGCAGTCTTTAAACAGTGTCTAGACAAACACTTGTCAGGAATGCTCTTCTAGGCTGATCCTGCATTGAACGGGGGTTTGGACTAAATGGCCTGTATGGCCCCTTCCAACTCTGTGATTCTATGAATAAAACTTTGCTGGTCTTAAAGGTGCCACTGGACTCAAACTTTGTTCTGCTGCTTCCGACCAATGTGGCTACCCACCTGAATCTTCACTATCTTTGTAATCCATTTTCTGCATTATGTTATGTCATGCCTTATACAGGTTTTTTGTTTGCCTTGTTCACCAAATCTGTAATTCTAGCATTACTGTGCTTTTGCTGGAAGTCTTGTGCTATTTGACTGAACTGTTTTTATATTTTGTAATCCATCTTCAGTCTCAGGGAGAAAGGCAGGCTATAACCAAAATAAATGAAATAGACTCCTGAAGATTGTCATACCATTACCTAGAAACTACATTTTCTTTATTCCCCTCTCTGATTACTTTGTAGAATTCTATAATTCATTTATTTATATGTACATATAATAAAAACCCCTTTCTATAGTTTGGTACTTTTACTGGGAAAGACTTCCTGGATTATCTTCCATATGAACCAGTGACTTGTTAAACCCAAATTAGCATACAGATAGAAGGAAGGGAGCTAGAGATTCTGGCCTTTTCTCACAGACCCACATATATGAGGGGAAGTGGTGACAAACAGCAGATCTACTCAGAACCTTCTCTGGTCTATTCCATGGGGTGTACTCCCAATAAAGTGTTTTTAAGATTGTATGATTTCAGTGGCTGTGACTTGATGGCACTTTCCACCACCAGCATGGTTACATACTGACCTAGAGCAATCTCTCTTTGAAAAATGAGAATATCTAGCCTCCAGGTGGTGGCAAGTGACCTACTGAGTTGTGTATCTCTGAGATCCAAGAGGGTTGTGGCATGTATGGAACACAAACCTGAAACCACAGAAACATAGGTGTCTATAGATTGGGTCCATTACAGTGATGTAAATGGCCATGTTATCTTAAATCAGGGGTGTCAAAGTCATTTGTTATGAGGGCTGAATCTGACATAAATGAGACCTTGTTGGGCTGGGCCATGTGTGTCATAAAATGTAATGCCAGGTAGCAGAGATATAAACTTTATAAAGGATACAGAGAAACGCAATTTTTTTTAAAACTTAAAAGTTAACTATGCTTAAAAGATTAGCACTCTTGCAATATCTTGTTTATTTAACAGTTTATGATAACTGACACCTCTTGCTCTGAATTATTGCATCAAAATCTGGAGACACTGTCTGTGCTGTAGCAGTCTTGAGTATGCTTTTGATTTATTGACATTCATTACAGAAATCTCCTGGTCAATGCTTTGAGCTTAAGACCCAAGGAAAAACATTAAATGACTGGGCACTGTTGTGCATAAGTTGCCTCATGTGCTGGTCAGCCAATGGAGAAAATAGAGGCTTTGCTCTGTAGCTCCTGTGCAATTGAGCAAGCCTGGCAAAGCAGGTTGTGATGCAGAAGGAAGCAAGAGAGAGAGAAGGAAGCAGATGACAGTGAATTGCTTACAGGCCTGATAGGATCCTTCCGAATTCATCCCTTGGTCCACACATTTGACACCCCTGTCTTAAATAATATCAAATCCCATGTACTTAAATCTTACAGGCAAACATGAATAATATGATTAATATTCAGCTGTGTATGACAGATTGGACCATTTCCCTTCCACTCCAACATCATGGCTTCTTGATTGTTAGGAATTTAGTAGTATTTCATGGTGACTTGATTTTTGTAGCAGACAATAACTGTTAAAAATCTTATCAACAGAACACCTGTCAGGTGGAATCAATGCTGATAGAAGAATATTTTGTCTGTTTACCTTTATGAAGGATCACTGATGAAACCTTTGATCCCATTAAGGATATAAACTCTTCACATGCAGTCAGTGACAAGTACGATGAGTGAGCTGAGCCTCCCCTAGACCGGCTGTACTTAGTGAATGTTCAGCTAAAAAGGGATCAAAACTGACTCAAGAATTTCAGGATTTGAAGAAAATTACCATTGCAAGGTGACCCAGTTTTTTTTATTATTAGTGTCACAGGAAGACAGGTCTCCCTGAGAAAAATGAGCTAATGTCACCCAGACACTTAAGTTCCTCTTGCCATTAGACACATTCACTTTCAAATTGGTTTGTCGTTTTAGCATAAACTGTATCACTTGCTTTCATCTGCGGAACACAAGCTTTGCAGAGTCCTGTTCAAAAATCAAAGATGAACAGAGAAGAAGTCCCCCTCGTTGCTACTGAATCATTGATCATACAAGCATAAAGGGTATTTGCATGGAGCCTTCCTATGAAGTTTCCGAGTCACTTTCTAAGATATTTAGAAAAACATCATATTTAGTTATTCATCCAATAAAGCCACCTCACTCCCCAACTCCCCATGTGTTTCAATTATTGCAAACAGTTGGCATTCTGGTTCCTGCCATGTCATTTCTAGTCAGCTGAGACCTGCATCTTGATAGTGGCCTGTTGTTGTGCCCCAGGTGACTGCCAATGTAAAGAGATGTTCCTCTGTGTCTATTTTGTGTAATATTTAACATCTGCTTTGGGAGTTTTACCTCTATGTTTGGTGGGTATCTTTTATGCATGAGAATCCAGATTTGTTTTCAGACCAGATTTTAGCAATTACTCAGGCCAAAACTACACATTGTGACAGGAAGCATCAACTCTTAGCATTTCCTTCTCTAGTAATTGAAATTGCCATGGAATATATGGTATGACATTATATAGCAATCCTTTCCATGCATCCAAGCTCAGATGCCTTTGCCAAGATTTCCCATTCATTCTTCTACAAGTCCTGATCAATTTCCTTCAATAAAGTGAATGGGCACTTTAGGTAAACTTGCAATTTATGCTGAGTTTACATGCAATCCTGCATCATTGTTCATATGCTTTTCTTATTAGTCTACAGCCCTACACTATTCAGACTTAACACATGTGTAATCTTAATCGTAGGGCATAGCCCCAGACTATTAATACTAGACAGAAGTTCATGAAGAATGACAAAGCCAGCAAGATACTATAATAATTAGGGAAAGTGGGATTACTAGGCACAGAAATACCAATTGCAACAATCCTGTTTGCTGTGACAGGACAAAGTCCCTGCCAGGCACCAGGCACACCTGGTTATTCACACTCTCTTCTCATTGCCCCTTTTGCCTCACACTGCCCAAATAAATAAAAGCAGACAAATATTCCAGCCTCTCCTGAATATCAGAAGCAATTCTGATTGGATTCAAAACAGTACATTTATGCAGAACCTTTTTTTTAAAGGAAAAAAACAGTAGGAACTCATTTGCATATTAGACCACACCCCTTGATGCCAAGCCAGCTGGAACTGTGTTCCTGCTCAAAAAAGACCTGCATTTATGAATGGTCATGATCCAGGTAAAATCTTGATAGAAAATTTCCAGCTATATATCCCGTTCCCTACCAAGAAGGGTCTATACAGCATCAGTGGCTGTTTGACAGGACTGGCAGGCCAACCAGCTAAATTGTACCCCTGCTTCTTATTCTAAAGAGTTGATAAGGACAGTTTCTAACTGGCTGATAGATCAGGCCAGGATACTGTGCACACATCAGACATTTTAATCCACAGTTCATGAGGCACCTAGGAATAGAAGCAACGGCCCTGGACTTACCTGGGGCAGCTTTTGTGGCTGTAGGGCTAGGAAGCAAATGAAGGGGAGGGGTTCCCCTTTTGGCTTCTCAGCAGTGCTGGGGGCTGGGGCAGTTGGCTTCAACTGCAATTCAGGTGGCAGATCTGGTGCCCAGGCCTGCTGAGGGGGACAAGGCTTCCAGGAGGGCATGGAAGACGGAGGCATCAGGTTTTTTTATATGTATAGTACCAATCTCTACAGGACACTCTACCCGTTAGTTAATATGCCTTCTATTTATGCTGTGAAAATGGAGCAAAAATGTTATTTTCTTAAAGAATTTGAAAGGAACAGAAAGAAAAGAAATGTATTTATTCAGCAGTACAAATGAGGAGGATGGGTTTTTTTGTTTCCTCTCCCTTTCCCAATCCTGGCCTTTTTTGTTATTGTTTCATTTGCTTTTCTTTATACTTTACTATTTCTTATTATTCATGTATCTAATTTTATCCTGACTTTCTCATGTGTCTATAAGAGGCTAGGAATAGAAAGTGGGACAAAAATTGAGAAATGTCAACCATGACAGAGCTGTTTTGTATTGGGGGGAACGTCACATCTATTTCCGCATTTTTTTTAAAAATAATCTTTATTACTAAACCTATAGACAGCTAATGGGCAGAATGTGAAAGAAAACAAATTACAAACAAAAGCCCAGGGTAGAGTAGAGTAATGGTCTGGCAGCCATTTCTACCCCCCAAATACATAGGCTTTAAAACCAGCAGTGAACCTTAAACCCTCTGCTCAGCTTCAGAAACTGATTGCATCAGAGAGGTGATGCCTTCAATCTGCTGGGATGAAAGTTGTGCATTATATGCTGAAGTACTAGTATCTGGGGACAGAGGTTCCTTCCATTCACCCATCCTATTTTTTTATGTGTCTACCATCTTGACATTCAAAAATAGCCTTCAATCCTTTGAGCTCTCTGGCATCTTTGACCCATATTAGCAGCCACCTGGTGAGTGACTGCGGTAACAAATGCAGAGAGGGGAAAGAGTACTCAAACAGATAGGAAAACATAAATACAATTGTGTATTCTCTCTTTTCTAAGGAGCACTCTCTCAGGCTGGTAGAGGGACTGTTCCTATGATGCACACATATAGAAATACATATTTTCCACTGAAAAAACTGTACTCCTGAATTCCATCTTCATAATAAAACAGGATGATTAATGCATATTTATGAAGCTTTGTTTGATATGCTTTGTTTAACAGGCAGGTTTTTAAAGTTAGGTAGGGAGGGTTTGGGCTACAGAAGGAGGGGCATGGTTACAAATTCCCAGTAACACCTCAGACTATATTCAGATGTCATGATAGGTTTGCTCACCAATGAATATTCTGATTTAGAATCCTGGTATGTAACCATAGTTTGTCCCTTGACCTGCTATGGATGCCACAACAAACTGGAGCTTGCTCCAGGTCAGAATTTCTTCAGTCTCTGAACAGAATGTGAGGGAGGGAAAGAGGAACTCAAGATCCCGAGGACTTCCTGACTTCTTTGCATCACAAACAAACCAAGTGTTGTTTGTGAAGTCCATCTGTGCCTGTGGTGTTAAATGTGTGCTGTGTTTTCATAGTGCTGCTGCTGTGAGTTCTCATTGCTTTTGTTCTAGTGACTGTATTTGTAATGAGTCTCTGAGAGCATCCTTCTTGTGCCTGTTGAGTATAAAAGAGGCATAAAATTGACAATAATAATAATTGGTTATAAATAATCCAATGATCATTTTCTGCCTGTGTCAGGAGACTTCCGCTGAAAAAGGAAAAAGGGCTAGTTTTGCCAGTTCTCCTTTCGCACTGCTCATCTCTGCACCAAACTCAGCACTGTTCCTGGGATATAAATTCCAAAGGAATTGTTTCAGGGGCTGCTGATGCCTACACAGGAGCGGGGATGGGGGGGGTGGTTTCCATTTGTTGTATACGATCCTTTGTTTGCATCAATTAAACTGTTATGTATATGGTTTTAGTATGTGATTCCTGCCTGGGTCATTGGAGCCATGAGAGCAGAGCTTGGGGTCTTGGGAACAATGGGCAACAGGATCCAAATACTTGCTGCCCTACACCAATCACAGGCCCCCTGCCTGTTTGAATGATTCAATAATGTGCTTGTGTGGGAACCAGTAGTTGTACATAGGTTTGGCCAGTGGGCCCATTGTGCAGTCTTGCTAGCGCAGCCATCTACCATACTGCCTCTAATAAAGAGCTGTTATCACAATTGCCTTGTCTCCTTGATGCGTAGAACCCACTATATGATATAAACATTGATTCTTCACTGGCTGTTGCTCCACCCTCAGGTTTCTGCTTTCCTGACTCAAGTGATTGATTCCCCACCAGTTTCTGCATGGGCACATTTTGACCTGCAGCTCCCTCCAATTTTCCCTGTGGCTTCCTGGTCTTGTTTTTTAGATATCTGGAAGCTGCAAGGGAAATTGGAGGAGCCACAGATCAAAATGCACCTGTGCAGCCACTGGTGGGGAATCGATCGCTTGAGCCAGGGAAAGCAGAAGCCCAGGGGTTCAGCAACTGCTAGTGAGGAATTGGTGAGAGTAACTGTTTGCCATTTCTCAGATTAATACACATTTTAACCCTTGTCCCATATTTTTAATTTACAGTAGTGTAACATATACCATCTCAGGGTCTTCTCCCTGTCATATACATTTCAGAAGCCTGTTTTTTAAAATATCTGGCTTGCATTAAAATTAATAAACCACTTCAATATTTGGAGGAGGGCAAAAGGGACTAAAATGAGAAGCCAAAGGAAATCAGCACCCCATTCATAATTTAATTCTCAGACCCTCAGGAGCAGTTTGCCAATGGTTCCAAGCATCTCTGTAGGAAAGGCAGCATAAATATTTTTTGCAAGTAAACAGCTAAATAATCAAGCTAAAAAATTAAATCCCCCAGATACAGTCAATACACTTGATTCTGTCTGAAAACCATCTGAATCTTTTCACTGTGCACACTTCTTAGAAATTTCCATGTTGCAATCTCCAACGAGGATCTCATTTATTCACTATGGAGTAGTAAACATTTAGAAAAGTTAAATTACTTAGATAGATTTAAGTATTTTACAAATATGAGCAGAGTGTATAAATATTTACCCGATGTTGAAAACACCCCACAAAAATCTTTTGTCTCCCTGGCTCTGTGTTATCCATTTCACAGTTATATGGAAATCTCTCTCTCTCTCTTTCTCTCTCTCTCCACACTTCAAGTTCCAGATGGAAGATCAGCTGCCATAGATCAAAAGAATAACAAGGAATTGCCAGAGACCAAAATAGTTTAATAAAAGTGAATATCATGCATCTCAAGTGGTAGGTCTATGACATGCCTTTAAATTCATTATTATTTTATTATCCTACTCTCTCCCTCAAAGACTTTAAGACTTTTAGTCGATTAACTGCCTAACTTTCAAACCATCAATCAACTAACTGACCAATTAAAATACATGCTGCAAAGGAAGCAAAATACCTCAATGAGTTACTAATTTATTAGGGCATAAAGCTTTGAAGGCTAGAGCCTGTACTCTGTACTATCTGGTGTTAGAGTGGCTCAGTTCAGGTGATATTTTGAGATTATTGAATTCCTTTGCACCAATATTCTGCAAGGTTTGATGTGAACACAGAGCTCCATGAGATCTGGGCTGTCCCATTCATGTCAGCTTGTGAAAAGCTTTGGATTATCATTTACTAAGCTGCCTCCAGAGTCAAAATGAATAAGGAAGCCACTGCTTGTGTGGAGCATCATTGCTTGATAGAAAACACAATCCATACTTGATTTCTAAGAGGAGAGGAGGGGCTAACTGGATATATTCATGACAAGCAACACTATCAAACAAAATTGCACACACTACTCCATACAGCCACCCTGGCTGCAGTTTGTGTGTTCCCAATCTAGCTAAAACCAGTTGTGAATAAACCTTGTTGAAGGCCATGTGCACTCAGGTACGTCATAAAGAACTTGTTTCAATAGGACTAAGTCACACCTAACTAGCAGGACTGGGACTCATATCTATAGGTACAATAGGTTGTGCCCCTGTTGACCTCTGGATCTAGTCATTACGTGCATTTAGTAGTCTCCCAATCAAAGTAACACTGTAAACCTCAGCAACAAATAGGAGGGATAGAGTGGGGACATAGAAGACACTATTGGGCTATGTTGGTAAGCTGCTAGAAATGATATCACATATCTCTAGGAATCTCTGGAAACTCTATAGATTTACTATAGAATTTCTGGCAATTCCTAGAGTGGCAGGATATTACTTCCAGGTTTTCTCCAGAAGTAACATGAGGCCATTAGCCCAGCTGTGATTTTTTATTTTTTTCTCACTTCCCAGTTGCTGGAGTGCTGACAGGAGGTGGGTCCTAGCAAGAAAGGCAGGCTATAATTAAGTAAGTAAATAAATATATAAATAAATTTAGGGCACAATCTACTAAACATAGCCTCTATTAGTTTTAGCAGAATTTATATAGAGCAGACAGCTTTAAAGAATAAATAGACAGGTTAGGCAATGCTAAATATTTTTTTACCATGGACAGCTTTGATTGACATCATTTTTGTAATGTATGGAAAGTGTATGATTGAGTAGTGAAACCCTTTCATCCTTGTTTAGAAGAAAGCCTGATTCCTGCAGGCCATACAGGGGGACTCTCTAACTAGTGTTAAAAAAACCAAAACTAAAACATACTGGGGTTGGCAGGATCATGTGGGTAACACAGCCTACAAAAATGGCTGTTGTAGAAACTGGCTTGCTTCCAGGTACATCCTCCTTGAGGTGCCTTCTTTTTCACTTCCAGTTTAGCAAGACAGCATTAAATGGCAGTGAATCACTTGCCCTTCCATTTTTTTCAGCTTTTGTAATACCGCACACATCACTTGGTGAGATCCACACCGAGAAATTTGGCTTACTCCTGGTGTTTGTATTTTGAACATTTCCATTTTCTTTGTTTCTTTTCCCCAGAAGGCTAAGGGTGCAATCTGACAACAGTACCATTTTTAATTGTTCACATCTGCTCAGCATTTCTCACTGGATGCTTGAGGGAAAGATCATGGCCTCTCTCTTTAAAAACAAAAAAACATTCAGCTGAATGAAGCGTTCTGAAGCTTGCACACTGATTTGTGTCATTTTGGCTGGTCTCGATGCAAAACATTTCTAGATTTTACTTTGGACCACCGTGGCTATCTGCAGCTTCTTTGTAATGTCTGCAACAGAAGTTGTGCACCTTCTTCTGCTATGAGTTGAGCAAAGCTTTTTTGGCAGGAAAAGCCCAGCAGGAACTCATTTGCATAATAGGACACACCCTGATGTCACCATTGCTTTGCACAGGGCTTTTTTGTAGAAAAAACCAGCAGGAACTCATTTGCATATTAGGCCACACCCCCTGGTGCCAAGCCAGCTGGAACTGTGTTCCTGCTCCAAAAAAGCCCTGGTTGAGAGCATTAGGCAGGGACAGTTAGGCATCTCATTGTAGAAGAAAATGCTTGAATTAAACAAGTCAGACATTGAGATTCAATCAAGTTGAGTTGCAGACATTACACACAGGTGTGCAGAACAGGAAAAGCAAGTGATGCTGTTGTTCTTCCTGTTCACTTGGCATCTGGCAACATCAAAACTGCCCTGCATCATCTGTATTCACTGTGTTCATTTTTTAGTCTGGCTTCTGATGAGGAGAAGCCTACAACAGCCAGTGGCAGAAGAACATGCTTCCTCTTTCACTTGTGATTGTCTCATATGTTTGTGAAATAGCAGGCCTACCACATGCAAAGGGGGGAAAAAAACAGCAATCCTGAGCTGAAAGCCACTGAGGTACCTCTCTAAAAAATGTAATGGAGTGTACTGAAAGCCTAACTTTGACTGATGTGAGATTTGGGACTTTATCCAGGTAAGAATTCATGCAGCAATGAACACAGATAAGGCAGATGACCCAGACTAGGGCCAAACTGTTTACCAGCAGATGTGTTTTTGAAAATCTTCCTTAACTGGTCATGGCAGCGGAAAATACCCTGCTGTTAAACGCATCTGCAATCCACTGCTCTCCCAATCCACCTACAAAAATTCTGACCTTTAAAGAAATGATGGAGAAGCTGGTGATTTTTTCCATGGCATTGAAGCTAAGTCTATTTCAGGCTCCAAGGCAATTGCAGCCCTTTTTGCTCCCTATTTCACATCACTTTTAAGTCTTGTTCTGGCCACTATGAACCCTTCAGCACTTCTCCCTGTGCAATCGCTCGAGTCAAGATCTGTGACTTGTGATTTGCAGATGACATGTACATTTTTTGGCTGATGGCTGTTAAAGCAGTTTGAAAACCTAAGGCAATAAACTGTAAGGATAGCATTGAAATATTCCATAGTGGCACTAAATTGCTTTTCCCATGCAAACAAGTAACTATTTTTTCATTGTTTTTACGGAAAGGATCTCTTATCTAGTTGCAAGGTTAAGAAGATTCTAAATAACTGTTTTCCCCAATCCAAATACATGTTTCTTTGGAAGTCAGTTCCATAAATTTCAGTGAAAATTGTTTCCATTGAAATTTGTACTCAGGACTGCCCTCTTATAGGATCTGCCAGCTGTGCAAAGACATTCTTATCTGGAATAAACTCTGCGTCATGGAAGGTATAATTGATTCATTTGGATAAAGAACCAGTCTTCTCTGATAAAAATTAAGAAAGATTTGGTAAGAAGCAGTGAAAACCCACAGTGCTGGATTAAACCCTGTGGAGGCCCTTAGGCAGTCAAAATCTTGGAGGGCCCTTCACAAATTATCTTAGAGTCTGCATGCCCACCCCACAGCCCCTGCTGCAGCCTGCGGGCACCCTCTTAAAAGCCTCTTTTACTAAGCTATGGAGGAAAAGCAGAGAGAGGCAAACTTGGCAACAACGCCAGCAGCAGTTGCACCAGGCATACTGGGCAAAGAGCAGCTGAGTTGCTGGCTGCTCATGCATGCTGGAAGGGCTGCAAGCAGGGGGAAAACCATGGGGGGGGGGAGCCAGCCCACGGCCCCTAAAGGTGTGGGGGCCCATAGGCCAGTGCCTACTTGTTCATCCGGCTCTGAAAACCCACTGTGAATCAACAGTCTAGCATCTTTGATCTAAGGGCACTGAGAACCCAAGGGGCACTGAGAAGCCAAGGAATCCATTCATCTTTACGGACCACCCTATTATTTACACGGAGCTGTCTGAAAGCTCACAAGATGGATGGAAGGGCCCTCAATGCAGTTGATAAGGCACACTCTTTGAACCTCAGCAATGTGTCCACCAGTTCTAAAAACAACAGCTGGGGGAGTTGGGGAAACTATTGTAAAATCCCCGTGCCACCTGATATTTCATACACTTTGTGGAAACAGCATACCATAGAGATTGCAGTTGCTCACTGAGAAGGAAAGTCTCAGTGTAGGTATATATGTAGGTGTGTATAACCCCCCCTGCCCCCCACTATCATATCACAAATCCACAGCCTAATTTCTGTATTCACTAGATGTAAATCCTTTAATCCTTTCACTATGGAAACCTGCAGCAGATGCATATAGAAAAGTAGCATTTTCAAAAGCATGAAACACAACTATTTGCATTAATTTTCACAGAAATATGTATAGAATATAAAGAGGAAATGGCACATTTTGTAGTACTGGAACAATTAATTATGCTCATTCCACATTGAAACTATGTTTTTCTAAGGTGGAACTAATAATGCACTAATCCACAACTAATCTGATCTCTGCAAGTGGAGACTTGTTTTCTGGAGCATCAGAAATACACAAAAAGGTGTATTTCCCACACTAGTTTAAAGACTAGGGGGAAAACCCACAATGTACTGGGTGAAGCTTCTGCATTTAATGATACACTTCTAAATTGAAATATTTTTCATATTTCTAACCTTGACAACATGAAAGTCTCAAGATGAACAGAATGTATAATAAATACTCCTTGCCATTACACATCAAAATAATATAGCAAAACCAAGGATATCTTTCCTAAAGCCCCAACATGGGTAGATTAACACTTCAAAAAAAATGTATGATCAACTAGAATGCATTCTCCATGTCTCTGCTTTAAGTAGAGTTGCCTGAACTAAAAAGCCACTGGGCATAGGGTTGGGGGGGTATGCCAAGAACTTAATATTTATTGAGATTTCATGTCCATTTAATTATTAATACTCACAGTGTTCCAGTTGCTATCTACAAGGTTGCTACTGTTGACCTTTTACCTGTTATTGTTGTTTTCCCCACATCCTATTTTCTGTGCAAGCATGAAAGCCTGTGCACTTACCATTTATATTGTGTGACAGAGTTAAAAAGACCTGTGGTTTAGCTGTCTACCCACAAGGACTCTGATGATTGACATGAGACAATCCACCGATTTTAATCTTGATCCAGAAAATGTTTAACCCACTGGGGGGTGTGATTTATAAAGGAGTATTGAGCCAATGTTGGGAAGAATCAGAGTAGGAAGACACCCTATTGTAAGTCAGGGTTTGGTATAGTGGTGAGAGGACTTGAATGGATCCAAGGAGTTTGCTGCATTTCTCTCAGTGCCTGAACCCCTTTTCTTCTTGACTGTAGAAATATATCAGATTTCCCAGCAGGCAACTTTTCTCCCTGCCTGATGTTCAACTCTGCTTGAAAGCCTTCAATCAGTTCTTTGTTCAAGGCTTAATTCTTAGAATGGGGAGGGCAACAAGATGTGAGATTGGAATGCTCAGAACTACAGGTGAAACATAAGAATGTTTCCTCATGTACAAATATGCAAGTCGAAGTTTTTAATGACCCTTTGCCTGCTGTGCTACTTTTCTTTTTGCAAGGATGTGGGGTTAATTATACCCTGCTACCAAAAATTCCATGTAAAGCTTATTCAAGATACTCTGCATGGTTATTCTAAAAGTAATATATATATTGACACCAACAATTCCAGTTGGGAAACATTCAGCAGAATGTCTTTGGTGGATTCCCCATTAACTGTTCTCTCACCCTCTGTATGCAAGGCTACTGCCAACTCTTCCTCTGCTCCACCAACTCGTTCCCTTAAGCAGGTCTGAAAGCCATCATCTGTTATTTCCCATTGCTGTTGCAGTCCTTGTTGCTGCCAGCTAGCTCCTCCCCCCCACAAGCAAGCAAAGAAGCAATGGTGAAGCCTTGAACTTTGGCATTGTGAACATACCATGTCTGACAGCCATGATCACACATGAGCCAAGCCTCAGATCTCCTTGCTTCATCACTGTCTTGATTTGAAGATCTGCAGAACAGCTTCATGACTACAACTGTCTGAGTAGAAGTTTATCTCTTTCTCTCTTCGGGGCAGTTTTGCATCAGCACAATAGGTAGGGTTCCCATTTGCCAGCCAGTTGATGGGCAGACACTGACCAGCCAAATGTTATTGGTGGTGGGGAAAATAGTTGTTCTCACACAATGAGGCAACTTCCAGAGTGACCCAGGCAGCATTGCCCTGGGTATGGCAGCCTAACACTCAGGGCCAGCCCTAGACGGTCTGGAAGCCTAGGCAAGGCTAACTTCTGGCACCCCCACCCCCACACTGATCATATCACCGAGTCACATGGGGTGCCCAATTTGGTGCCCCCAGAAGGCCAGCACCCTTGTGGTTTAGCCTAGTTTGCCTAGTGGCAGGACCAGCCCTGCTAACACTTGGCCCAAAACTCTATGTGAACCAAAGTTTTGGAGTGAGTGATAAAGCATCACCTTCAGCACAATGCTGTCAAGCCAGAAGTTAGTTCATCATGCAGGGATGATGGTCACACACCACATAAGTTTCCAACTTCCTCCCTCTCCTGCTAACATTGATTTTCCCCCTAGAGTTGTGGATGGTCTGATGAAATAATGATTTGAGTGAATGAAGACTTCCACAGGACTAGGCAAAAATGCACATGTATGAAATAGCCTTTATAACAGGGACTTAAACGAACACCAAATGGTACATTAAACACACATGCATACACGTTTATTTATAATCTCTGCCTGGTTGATTGGTTTGATCACTGTTTACACAATCATTAATGTAAAGAGTGAGAGAGTGGAAAGTGGGCTTCCAACTGGGCTACGTGAAAATGAGCATGCATACAGTGCTACTAATTGCACTACACTGTAATGGTACAGTACATGAAATGGAATTGTAATGTATATATAATACCAAGTATTAGGTTATCCAGTGTCATCACAACGAAGGGTCATAATGTAATACATTCCCAAGGTAGCCTGAATTCCAGATGCAGCTTTTCAGAGGGCCCCGTGGGCTAAAACAGAAGTGAGAGAAGTCTTATTTGTTGTATACAATCCTATGTTTAATGCAATTGAACAGAGTAGCTGTATGTCATTTCTCAGGAACAACTGCCCTACCTGCAAACATTATGACCAGTAGCCTTGCATTATCCACGAATCTTTCAGTTCTTAATATTTTATGAAGCCTTTGCCCCATACCCTGAATCTATGGGAATTTTAGGCTCCCTTTTACCCAAGTTACAGTGACTGTGCATACATCCTACATGTAGGTGCATACATCTGTTTGTAAGAAAGAGCCAAAGTGTGTTCATTTTACAACTGAAAGTGGGAACTAGTATCTGGAGAAATGTAAGGTTTAAATCACACATTGAGCTGTACCTGTGTTAAATGTAACACAATAATTACTTGCTGCACATATAAGAAAAATTAAATGTACACTGTACACAGAGTGTACATACATCCACGGTAATTTGTGAACAGGACTGCTTGTGATAATTCGTGGTTTCACTACCATTTTAACATATTATGTGACCCACATAATTTTCAGCTTTAAAATCCTTACATTCAGGGACTTTTCAATTTCGTTACCTGCTCATTTACCCAGGAGCAGAATCCTTTTAACAAATTACCTTGATGTTATTTAATTTTTGACTTGAATGCTATGCCAAGCAACTTTGTTGAGCTGTTTCCTGTGCTACATGGTGATAGGCTGGTTACACCTGGTAAATAAGTAACATTTATATTGTAGCTTGTGGCGTCTCCCAAGCCAGTGCCCTATTTGTGCTCCCCCTCAGTGGGAGAGACAGCGTAAGCACACATCCCTTAGAATGTGTAGAATTGTGCTTGTTGCTGAAGAAAATAGGGAAAGCATCACAAACTGTGAGCACTATGTACTTTGGAGTTGCCATGCCTAAAAAAAGGTGTTAATTTGGGGGTATTAAATTACTATTGAGCATAATTATAATAGCAGATCAAATCCTGCAAAAGTTAAGAACAAAGGGGGAACAAAGAGATTTCACAGATGGGCAAAGTATGCCACAAGGTTCAAAGGCTATTAAATTCAAGGCCATTACATTTTTACGCAATGGGAGGGAGCTATGTTTTATTGGCTTTGCATGTAGAATTGACTTGCTGACATCTCCATTTTAAAGGATCAGGTAGTACATGATATGGAAGACTTCTAGTAGAGACTAGGGATGTGCATTCGGTTCGGCCGAACCGAATATACAGCCGAATCAACACTGATTCGGCTGTATTCGGAATCGGCTGTAGCCGATTCCCATTGCCGCCTATTATGCGGCAGCCGAATACGGCTCGCCGTATGCTTCCAAATAGCTATTCGGAAGTATACGGCTGTCAAAGCAAAAGGTGGGAATGGCTTCTGCAGCCTCAAAGGAGCTGCTTTCCCGCCTTTAGTGGCCTCTTCCCGCCTCTCCCATAGCCTCCCTGGGATCAGGGAGGGGGAAGAGGAGCCCCAGCAGCCAATCCAAAGCATGCATTTGCAAAATGCATTGCAAATGCATGCTTTGCAGGGCTGTTGTGTAGCTGATGGCCCAGCCATCAGCTACATTGTTGTTATTTTTGATCTTTTGCTTACTTGGGTATCCAAGTAAGCACTGTTGTCTGGCCAATCAGAGAGCAGTGCTATTTTTTGAAATTGCTCTCTGTAGGGCCAGAGAACCTTTTTAAGGAGTCTTCCTGCTGGTCTCCTCCATTGCTGTGTTGGTGTGTGGCTTGGTGTGTGTGAGAGAGATTGTGCTGCTGCTGGTGGCTGCTGGCCCTTGGCTTCAGCTGCTGCTGCCTACTGCTCTCTCACTCAGCCTTACTTCCCTGGACTCAGAGAAGACAAGGTAAGACAGTTTTGGGGTTCTTGTTTTAGTTTTTGTTGGTAAAAGGACTAGAGTCCCTTTACTTGTCCAGATTTGGGTGGGTGAGTACTGGGTGGGTAGGGTAGCCTATTTGGGGTTGGGGTTAGGTTCTGCTGGGGGTGGGGGCCTGGGGTGGGGGGGGTTTGCTAATTTGCCCATATCTTAATTTAGTGAGAGGACTTTTTAAAATGCAGTGTCCTTTTACTTCTCCTGATTTGGGTGGCTTGGATTTCTTGGGGTTAGGGTGAAGGGTTTTTTTTGGGGGGGGGGAGTTCCTGTATTATTAAAAGTTGAGTTTTTTACTGTTTCATTGTTTGATTTGTTGCTGCTGTGTTGTGTTGCTGCTGTGTTACTTTTATCTTCAGGTTATTGGGGGGGTTGCTGTTTGGCCTAATTTGCATTGTTTAAAAGGCCACTTTTGTCCCCCTTTTCCTGGTTCTGGTTTTAGGGGTGGGGGTGTTGTTGTTGACTGATTTGGCCTGAGTTTTCTTATTGGTGAAAGGCCACTTTTTAAAAACTTGAGTTGCTTTGCTTGGCCTTTTTTTCCTGTTGTCACTTTTCTTGGTTTGGGGGTGGTGGGGGGTGTTGTTGACTGATTTGGCTTAATTTTTCTTATTGGTGAAAGGCCACTTTTTAAACACTTGAGTTGGTTTGCTTGGCCTTTTGTGATTCTGCTGGTTTTGTTTTGGTTTTTTAAAATTACCTCTGGTTGGTGTGGGGGTTGGCGAGGGTGTGTGTGGGCTGGGTCACTTTCTTGTTGTTATAGAGTGATTTTTGGAATCTGAGTGTGCTCTCGGTTTGGCTAGGGCCACTAAATAGGCTGCCCCACTAATAAGGGTGTTTTTAGGGATCGTGTTTTTTTGAAATTTAAAACAAAATTAATCCAGTTTAGGGCTTTATCTCCTTTCACAATTCAAGTAGGCCAGATAGGGGTGCTTTAAAAAGTCTTTAGGTTTCTCATAAAAGGCAGCGTGACTAATAGGCCACATCAGGCTCCCTTTTAAAGAGACTAGGGTTGCAGTGCATCTTGCTTTCAGCCACTGAAAGCCGGTGCATCCTTAGATTTCCATAGGGTAAACAACAGCTTCTCTCTAGTTATAGGGGACACCTGATTTCTAGTTTGCAAGGAAATCAGGTTTGTCCCAGGATCTAGTTAGGAGAAGTTTAACAAGGAGGATATAAAAAGGATTGCCTTCATCTCAAGGTAGCCTTTTAAAAACTGCAGCCAGGTAGAGGCAGGATCACCTAGTCTCCTAAACTTTACCAGAGTACTACTACCCCAACCCAAAGAAGGACAGGTAAGGGACCAAAAAAACAAATAAACAAGCTTTGGTGGGAGGGTTTTTTAAAAAGAAGTCAGGGCACCTGTTGGTTCAGGGTACAGTGCAGTGAGTTAGGTTTGTAAAAAACCCCACTCTCAGTTCAGGTTCTGTGAGACTGGCCAAGGGTGACATGAGTGACAGGCAGCAGAAGAGGGGCCCTGGGGGCAAGGCCAAGGAGAAGACTAGAGGGGTGGAGGGGAGGGGGAGGACCCAGGTCTCCCCCCCACCTGTGCGTGGGGCCACTCCACAGCCGCTTTCCAGCACTCCGACCTCTGGCCGGAGTGTGAGAAAGAAGAAGGCCTGCCTTGGGCCCTTCATTGAGGCTGCTGCTGGGGCGCCCCCAGCAAAGGTGCCATTAGGTGCTGGCACTGCGCAGGGGTCTGCTGCTCGGGCAGTCACTCCTCCAGCTGATGTCGCTCGGCCTCAGCAGCCGGAGGAGGGGCAGCAAGAGCAGCCCTCCTTGGAGATGAGCTTTGGGGAGTGTTTTCTGTCCAAAACGATCACCCCAAGGAGGGTGGAGAGTGTCGTGCAGGAGCTGGAGGAGAAGCTGGTTGAGGAGGACCAGCCCCCTTCTTCGGTTCCTTCGGGCACCAGCAGACCTTCAGGGGATGGCCAGGAGGGGAGGCCGCAGGGGGTGGAGGGGGAAGAGATGGAGACACACGAGGTGCCTCCATCTCCGCCCACTTCCCCCCGGCGACTAGCCCCTCCTGATACCCCGAGGCACGATGTGTCTCCCCCGGGCACCTCAAAGGAGGTGGCTCCAGACACCCAACCTGCCAGTCAGTTTGGGCATCCGTTCACCTCTGAAGTATGGAAGCATTTCCAACTTATGGAGGATCCACGTTATGCGCAGTGCAAGCTGTGCAGGGCCCGGATCAGTCATGGGGGATGCGGAATCACCTGCGGAAGCACCACCCGGGGGTGCTTCTTAAGGGGGAGAAGCAGGCTGGTGCTGTGTTGTCCAAGCGGACAACAACACCACCCAGCCAGGGGGTCCGTCCCATCGCGACTACCCCTGCTCTCCAGGAGCGTTCCATGGGAGAACAGGGATGCCAGGCATCTCTGCCTGAGATGTTTGGTAGGGGCACCTCTGTGCCAAGAGGGGGAATCAGGCACGGCAGGAGGGTGATCGCCTGGCACCTTGCCAGGTCGGTCGCCCATGGGCTTCCGTTTTCAGTTGTCGAGAATCCTGGGGTGCGGGGGTTGCTGGAGTACCTGGCGCCCTGGTACAAAATTCCTGCTAGAACCACCCTTAGCAGGACCATTGTGCCAGCTCTTTTCAGGGCGACCAGATCTGTGGTGAAGGAGCATTTGTCCCGTGCTGCCGGGGGGACTGTTCATGTCACTTCAGATATCTGGACCTCCAAACATGCATTCGAGGAGTATCTCTCCCTGACTGCGCATTGGTGGCAACCCAGTGAGCTGCGGGGTGGGGGTGGCAGTAGTGACAGGCAGGGTCAGGGCCGCCGGGCCGGCTATCGCTGTGCCTTGCTGCACGCCGAAGCAGTCGACGCGCCGCACATGGCGGACACTCTCAGAGCCATCCTCTCACAGCAGTTAGAGGGCTGTGTAGGCAGCGGGGACGTCGCCAAGGGCTTCGTGGTGACTGATGGTGGCTCAAACATCAAGGCGGCTGTCCAGCGTGAGGGCCTAAAATGCCTTCCTTGCGTGGCCCACCTTCTCCACCTCGTGGTCAAGGACACGTTGGGACAGACGAAAAACCAGGATCGTCTGTATCTAGCCGCAACCCATGAGTACCGACTTCTGCTCCAGAAATGTCGGTACGGGTCACTTCTCACGCAGCAATACGGACTCGTATCGGCTGCGTGAGAAACAGACACTGACAGGCGTGCCATGGCACCGCCTGCTCGGTGACGTCAGCACACGCTGGAACTCCACCTGCGCCATGCTGGAGCGCATGGTGGAGCAGAGAGCAGCCCTGGATGCCTTCGTCTCTGAGACGAGGGTCTTTTGGGATGAGAACCGTCTCACCCAAGAGGATTGTGTGGTCATTTCTCAGACTGTGGAGGTTCTTGGGCCCTTCAAGACCTACACAGAAATGCTCTCGTCTGACACGGCGAGCATCGCACTGGTCGTCCTCATGGTCCAGATGGCCCGTGAGGACCTGGCCTCGTTTCTAGTGCCAGCTCAAGGCTGTGCAGATGTTCTTCCAGTGGTGCGCGCCCTGGTTGTTAGACTGCAGGTTGGGCTAGAGGCCCGCTTTCAGACTTTCACCCAGGATAAGGTCTACATGATGGCGACCATGTTAGACCCGCGCCTTAAGGGCACAGTCGCCGAGCGGGCCAACGAGCTCGATCGCTGGCGAGACGAGATCTCCCAGAAGGTCGAGCATTCCAGACTCAGGGGGGGCCCAGTGCCGATAGTTGAGGTGGAAGGGGGTGGAAGCAGCTCATCTGCGACTTCCGCTGCTGTTGTTCATCCCCAGCCTCCCCAGCTAGGCAGTGTTTCCCACCAGACTCACGCCACGAGGAGTGCTGAGGTGACATTCATCGGGCGGGTCGTTGGCCCCTCTAGGCGCGGTAGGGCACTGAGAGCGGAGACGGGTGCTGCGATGGTGAGGGACTATCTTTTTGAGCCCCTTGAGCCGTAGGAAGCGTCTCCTTTGGACTACTGGGTCACGAAGGAGGGGGTCTGGCCGGCCCTCTCCTCTGTGGCCAAGGCGTTCCTCTCCTGCCCACATTGCAATTGCGATGTCTGCCCACATCGCAATTGCCTGCAACCCTGGACAGTTCAGCAGTTGATCTTCCTGAAGGTCAGCTTGCCAATCTTCGGCTCCCCGAGCATGGACTTTGAGATTGAATGAAGTGAGCACCTACTTGTGCCTGCATCCTCTCTTGGCCCACGCTTGGAAGATGGTTGTAAAAAGCTCCTCCAATAAAAACTGACTAGAGTCCAAAGACAGTCCAAAAACTCACTCACAAATTGATTGGCAGTGCATCCCCCACCCCCCTCATCCCTCCCCAAACCAAAAGTGAATGCTGGTTTAAAAACTGCAAAGCGATCCAAATTTCTCCAGTCCTCCATCCACACATGCCTAATAATACTGAAAGGGCCATTGCAGCCCCCAACTGTAACCGACAGCACTCACAGGCTCAGCCAGGATAACCCACCCAGTTTTTTTTCAGGGGCAGGAGGAAGAAAGAGGGAGGTGCCAGTGATGATGACAGGCAGCCAGCAGCCATACCAATGCTGAGGTCCCTCTAATGGGACAGTGATGCTGGTGTGTTACTGCTGAGCTGAGAGAGAAGGAATGGTTGCCTTCCTCTCACATAATCTGAGGCCCTCCCAGTGATCTTCCTCATTTGGGGTGCAATTCTGGCTCGCCTCCTCATGGTGCACCCTGGGTAACGCGAAAGAGCCGGGACCAGCCAACCATCCATCACTCAAGGTAAGTCAAAACGCTTCTTGCTTTGTGTTACAGAATGATGTAGAGCTAGGTGTGGTGGTCCACCACTTCTCTTGTTTGAGACTAGAGAAGCTGGCACCTGGGTGAGAGACCCAGAGGCAGCATGCTTGTTGTGGTTGGCCAGCTCTCCCCGTGTTGTTTGGGGCAGGGCTGGAGAGCTGGCATCCGTAGATTGTGTGTTCTGTGGCAGGGAAGCTGGCACCTGGGTGAGAGACCCAGAAACAGCAGGCTTTTTGTTGTTGGCCAGCTCTCCCCGTGTTGTTTGGGGCAGGGCTGGAGAGCTGGCATATGTAGATTGTGTGTTCTGTGGCAGGGAAGCTGGCACCTGGGTGAGAGACCCAGAAACAGCAGGCTTTTTGTTGTTGGCCGGCTCTCCCCGTGTTGTTTGGGGCAGGGCTGGAGAGCTGGCATCTGTAGATTGTGTGTTCTGTGGCAGGGAAGCTGGCACCTGGGTGAGAGACCCAGAAACAGCAGGCTTTTTGTTGTTGGCCAGCTCTCCCCGTGTTGTTTGGGGCAGGGCTGGAGAGCTGGCATCTGGGTTTGCTGCAGCCAGGTCTGCAGAGCAGACCTTGAGCAGATTGTGTTTTGTGTGGCAGTGACGTTGGCAACTGGGTTTACATTGGTTCCAGGCCTGTGGGGTTCATAGAGTAGATAGAGGGATGTAGTGCATTTGGGTCCTATAGAGATTCTCTGGTGTGAAGTTAGGTTTGGCTTTGGGTGCCCCAGGAACTGGACCCCCTGGTCCAATTTTTTTTGGCCTTGTGGGTTTTGTGTGGGACAGTGCCCTGAAGCTGCACAGCAGTTTGGAGGGCTCTCCTCAAAACCTCCTGCTCCCAAGAGCCACTTTTCCCACGACAATTGCAGTGAGGAAGTGGCTCTAATTGGTTTTTTCTCTCCATTGGGAGCAGTGTTCCTTTTGGGGTGCCCACAGATGGGTGCCGTCTTTTGGGGCCAGGGGAGTTGCATGCTGGGGAGTCCCCTGCAGGTCTCCTGCAAATTTGGGGGCTCTCCCTCAAACCCCCTCCCCTACAGGCGGCTTCAAATATACCCTATTTGCCATTGATTTCAATGGCCCATAGGGTATAATGATGGAATAGGGGCACCCTCTTTGGGTGCCCCTGGAATGGGATCCCCTGGCCCAATCCTTTTGGGACTTGGGGGGGTTGGAGGGGAGAGTCCCCTGCATGTTCCCGGAAAATTTGGGGGCTCTCCCTCAAACCCCCTCCCCTCCAGGCGGCTTCAATTATACCCTATTTGCCATTGATTTCAATGGCCCATAGGGTATAATGATGGAATAGGGGCACCCTCTTTGGGTGCCCCTGGAATGGGATCCCCTGGCCCAATCTTTTGGGGACTTGGGGGGGTTGGAGGGGAGAGTCCCCTGCAGGTCCCCTGCAAATTTGGGGGCTCTCTCTCAAACCGCCCCCCCCTCCAGGCGGCTTCAAATATACCCTATTTGCCATTGATTTCAATGGCCCATAGGGTATAATAGGGCCGTATATTCGGAAATAGCCGCGCATTACCATATATGCGGCTATTCCGAATACGGTATTCAGTAGTATACGGGGAATCCGAATTTTTTCCCCCGTATACTTCCGAATCCGTGTAATTCCGCATTTTTTTTTTTGCACATCCCTAGTAGAGACCCCAGGAAGCCACTGCCAGTCAAACAGACAGAGCTGAGATAAGTGGTCCAACTTACTGTAAGGCAGTTTTACGTATATTCTGCCTTTGACATAAATTTATTTGTTTAAAAATACTTGCTATTATTTGATTCAAGAATCCATAATACAAGAGCCCATTTAATTGTTTCCAAAGCTTAACAGTCAGTGAGTACAATCTGAATTAGCAAGATATAGAGGTGGTCCTGATATAAGATCCCATGGCATCTGTAATTGGGAGGGATAATGCTCATTTGTTGAAATAGCACAGAATTAAACAAGCATATAAAAATTAAAGTAGATTGAGATGGAGATCGTGGTTTTAAAGGGTTTTGTTTCAGGGACCATGTGGGGAGGGGAGGGTTAATACTTTCTCTTATGGATGGCTTTGCTCTTTCCTTGGTCCTATTAACCATGGAAGGGCGGCAGGGGGGGATACAGGGTATTGTCATTTTCCTTTCCAGTCCTAGAAAGAACATGGTGGGATGAGGGAAGGGGATTGCTAATCTTGATCTGACCCCAGAGATCTGTGCTGTCCATCTGGTTTGGCCCCAAATCTCTTCAAATGATATTGGTCACTTGGAAAAGTGCTTTGGGTAGCCTTTTCTTAATAACTGTGGCCCTTGTTCAAATGTAGCACAGCAGGGCAGATGCACTTGTCGTACTCTGGTCCAGCATGATCCTTCTACATTTCTCCTCCGAAATGTTCAAAATTGTGTGTGTGTGTAATGTCAGTGATGAGGGAACTGGATAAAGTTTACTGCAGGGCCATCGCTGCTTCTTGCCTGCTTCAGATGTGGTCTATTTAATCTCCTGTAGTGTGGGAAATTATGTTCAAAGTCTCTGTGATCCTGTGTCTGTCCACAGTAAGATATGCAAGTAGGGGCAAGTACATGCCCGAAGGTCTTGAGATTATGTTCTCTAATGTGTGACTGCAGGCTGTTGATCAAGAGTCGAAAAGAAAAACATTATTTTCAGGTGTGAAAAAACGTCACCTTTATCAAATAATTTCTCTTGCATTTCTCCCAAGACATTGTAGTCTTTTTTAAACTTGCTGAGGTGAAGACATCAGCATTCATTAGGACAAATTTTTGTTCACACAATTGTGATGTTTGTTATTAAATGCGCCTGTTCATATATTCAAATAATCAGTGTGGTTTGCCTTTTGTTCAGTTCCTGGAAGGTTTGTAAGGTTTTTGTGAGGTGTATTCTCCTTGGTCTGGGTTGTTAATTGCACTTGGCCTTTTTAAAAGAACCAACTCCCCACAAAGAGCTTGTTGGGCAAGTTGCCATTCTGCCATGGAATATATTTGACACTTGTTATGGAATATTACAGAATTCTGCACTATAGTTTGCATTACAATTCATGCACAAAATGACGTAGTGGAGGAGAGCAAAATAACTTTGGGGAACAACACAGCTGTTTTACCTTAGGGATGGTATCTTGGGAAAACCAATGCGTGAAAAAGAGAGGCACATTTACACAGTATATTTACATATTTACACTCTTAGAACCAGGAATCATGGGTTGCAAGATATTCTGCCGAATTAGGTGTCTTTCCCCCTGCTGTAATCAATAGAGCTTCAAGAAATTGCTGTCCTAGTTCACTGTGGACTCCCATCTTGCTTAGAATTTGCATTGGGGCGGGTGGAATGCAGGTTACTGTAGAGCAGTCCTCATCTCAGTTAAACTAACTGTAATTAGCTGAAGAGTTCTGTCTTTAGTCTGGTTTATTTATTAACTTCATTTATACCCCACCTTTCTCCCCAGTGGGTACCCAAAATGACTAACATCTTTCCTGTCTCCTCCATTTTATCCTCATAACAACCCTGTGAAGGAGATTACGCTGAGAGGGTGTGACTGTCCCAAAGTCACCCAGCAGGCTTTCATGGCAGGCAAGGGTGTGACTGTCCCAAAGTTACCCAGCAAGCTTTCATGGCAGGCTGCGAATTTGAACCTGCATCTCCTGGATCCTTGTTCGACACTTTAACCACTACATGGCTCTCAATCTGGCACACTGTACAATGAGAGGATGGGAGGCTAAATGTCAGATTTGAACGCTCTCTCCCTTCCTCCCATCCACTCTTTGTACGACATGTCAAGACTGAAATTGAAAGTCTTCAGCTAATTTGTCATAATATTTGAATGTGACCACCTTCACAGACTGACAGTGACATCAGTACTGTTGAAGTCAGTGGGCTTACAAGGGTATAACTTTGCTTAGGATTGCACTGAAAAGATTGTTTCTTTCCCAGTTGTTCTTGGTTCTTGGGTGATTTCCCACCGCACCTCGCACACAGGACCAGTGAACCTATGTCACCATAGGGAACAATCACTCGTCTACTTGAACTGAGTCTTGCATGCTGAAGAAGACAGTACTCTGAATTTCTTGTTGTAGAAATTATAGAAAATCATCAGTTACAAATGCAGCATATTACCAAGGCATGCCCTGCCCACACCCTGTAGAAGGAACAGCTACTGCACAGGCACAAAGTTGCTTAATTCCAGACAAAAAAGTTACAGTTATCCAGCCAAGGTCTTAACTTGCATCTAAATGAGCTGTTTGTTCACAGTGAATTTGAAGGGCTGTCATATTGAGGATGGTGTGGAATTGTTTTCTGTGGCTTCAGGAGGTAGGACCAGAACAAATGGATTGAAATTAAATCAGAAGAGCTTCTGGCTCAACATTAGGAAGACCTACCTGATAGAGTGGTTCCTCAGTGGAATAGGCTTCCTTGGGAGATGGTGGGGTCTCCCTCCTTGGATGTTTTTAAACAGAGGCTAGATAGCCAGCAATATGGATCCTGTGAATTTAGGGAGAGGTATTTGTGAATTTCCTGCATTGTGCAGGGGGTTGGACTGGATGACCCTGGAGGCCCGACTCTATTATTTTATTATTCTATGAATGGAGATGGTGTTCACAATGAAGTTCTCAGCAACTCATGAATCATCTGTGAACTATTGGCCATTTTGGAGAACAGGTCTTGGGAAGTAGGCCTTTCCTGACTTACAGACAGCACTGCAACCGAAAGCAGGTTCTTAACCACAATAACAGACCATCTAACAGAGACATAAATCCCGGGGATCAGATCACATAAAATGAGATGCCAAGTATTTCCTTCTATCTATTTGGCCAACATAACTTCAGGACCTAATATAATCAAACATAACATAATGGGCTCATCCATTTGCTCATCTTCCAGCATTCCATAATGCACCATCAATGCCCTTCTGCTTTCCACATAGGATGAACAAATCTGGCATTTAAAAAAATGATCCTGCTGTATTGAGAAAATGGTGGAAGGACATTTCAGTTTCCCAAGACATGCTGATGCTGGTGAAGTCACCATTCTTCACCACAAGAACTTCAAAGGAAAACTCCAGCTTGAATCTGCTGAAATGGAATTCATAAAAAAAAATTAAAAATCTGTCCCCATCTTCCCAGCACTTACTGAGGAAATGCAGGTATTAGCCAGTTCAGTAAAACTAGGGAAATGTTGTTATCACCAATTACTGCTATTGTAAATGGTGTCTGTATTCATTACATTTAAATTTGACATAAATATACCCCCATACGCCCTGCATTTTATAGCACTTGTCCTTGCTGTTTAAACCATTTATATGTATGTCTGCCTATCGAGGCTACTTGTATCTAAAAAGTAGGCTTTATTCAATATAAATGTATGCTAGATTTAAAACTTGCCTTTTAAAATACTGTAAGACTTCTCCCTTATTCATTATTCCAAAAAGTTAGCTGACTACAAGGACAAATTATCTGTTCTCTGCAAGGACAGATGTCAGGCTCCTCAAGACACATTCATTATTATTTTGGAGGTCATGTTCTATACAAATTCTTATGGTGTATGTTGCCAACATGGTCCTTGGATTTTAGCAAAATAAATTCTTGAATGGCAGATCAAATGTCTCTGAGTTGATTTGAGTGATCAATACATGACCACAGGCACAGTGACCACATGGGAAATGAATGCACATTATGATGTTGAATGAAGTGTGATTTGATCACTGTATTGCATGCTCAGCTTGTGGTTCAGTGTGCAATGAAGTGAGTGGACAGATGTACTCTCCTAATTGTCTGCTGTGCCACTACCTGGAAATGCAAGAAAGCTATTGAATGATCACTTCACCATACAACCTGCTGTGATTAACAGTCCCTGTGCAGTTCCTGCCTACTGCATATGATTGCCACAAAGCTCATAAAAGTTCTAGATCTAAGGATCTGGCTAGCGCTATGTGCCACAAATAAATGTGCTGCCATTGTACAAGTCCAATATCTATAAATTCATGCACTTTTCACTACAGCATCATAAATAACTTTATAGTAATCTGAAACTTTACACTGTTGGAAAGGAAGGAATCCTAAGAAGCTCTACTTCTTAGTCCCATTCTATTCAGTGGAGTTTATTCCCAGGAATGTGTTTTTAGGATTGAAGCTGCAGTTACCTTTCAGCATAGGTTTTATTAGTTCTAAAAAAACAAACAAAAAAACAACCAAGAAATAAAATGGAGGAATTTTCCAAATGTAAATGTAGCTAATGTGAATTCAGATACTGGGAATATTCTTGCATTTTTGATGGACTGCAAACTAGGATTACAAAACTTGGTTTTGCGAAGCAGCTGTCAGGTTTCACTAACAGTGCCTTTTGAGCATGAGTTTCTTTCTGAGAATTTGAAATTCACAGCAAATTCATTTTGGGATATGTTATCACATATTGAATCTTTCAGGTCTGTTCTAAGGGCTGGTCCTTAGACTGCAGGGACAGGTGCATTTTTGAAAACCATGACAAAGAGCAAGATATCTCATGAGCACTTCTTAAAGATACAGGATAGTATGACAACAAAACTCACAATCTCTAGTTACAACTTCGGTAGAAAAATTAACACCTCAGTTCTAAATATGTACACTGACTCTGGGATGCAATTCATTTCCTGGTAAGTAAATTTAAGGTTGCTATCTGATTTCATGGTGTGACTATAGATGTAGTCAGGGCTTTTTAAATAGAAAAGACCCAGCAGGAACTCATTTACATATTAGGCCACACCCTTTGACATCACCATTGTTTCACATAGGGCTTTTTGTAGAAAAAGCCCAGCAGAAAGTCATTTGCATATTAGGCCACACCCCCTGATGCCAAGTCAGCCGGAACTGCTTTCCTGTGCATTCCTCCTCAAAAAAAGAGCCCTGGATGTAGTAGGTCTAAATACCTAGGAGAAGGAAATTTTCCCACTTATTGTAATGGGAAGTACAGATAAATAGGGACACAGATCTTGCAAGGAAGGAATCAATTGTGTTAAACAGTCTCAGACAATTGTAGGAGAAAAAGAGAAATTAAGAGATAATGATCAAATACCACCTGTATAGGCAGGACTAGCCTTACCCAGGCCTCAGTTTCAGCAGGAGCTCTCAGGAGCACAGCTCCTGAACCTTTCTGAGAGGTCTACCTCCTCCTTCCCACCTTGTCCATTGAATAGTAAGTGCAGCTGCATAACAATCCCTGGATGAGCTCCACCACCTATTTTTCTACAAAATGACCCCTGGCCTTACATATAAAGGAACTCGAAGCAATTGTTTTGGGTAGCAGTTTCCAGAAGTGACTGTTTCTTTGGCCTCAGTTTCCATTAGTGCATGTCACTTAAAACATGGACTCCAGCACAGATTGGAGAGGGGAGGACTGTATTGACTTTCAGGCTTCAAATGTGGAAATATCTAAAGACAGCACTGTGTTACTAAATCTTTACTGTCAGAAATTATTAAGTGTCTGGATTTGCAGTTCTCAGAATATAGAAAGATCTTCCTGTGGAAATGATTTTTTAAAAAATATCAATAACTGTTATTTGTTGATGAGTCCTTTGTTCCTGTTGACTGGCAATTGACAAGTGGACAATAAGAATCGAGGATGACTCAGCCAGAGATGACAGGCCAGGAAATGAAAAACATTAAAATATGGCAATGGAGGCCTGCCATTTACTGCCAGCAAGAGGCAGCTACAAGAAAAGAATCTAAAGCAGGTTCTGCTAGGCCCATGAAATGCATAAAGTCTCACAATGACCAATTTATTATTTTTACCCTGTCCAGTGACATGGAAGGGTTCATCAGGGAATGACCAGTCTCATTTCTGAATACAGCCTGGGTGCACCATGTGAAATAATTGAGCTGGCCAGAATTTACAGCACTGGCTGGATTTTTCTTGGGGGAGGGAGGTGTTCATGCAGCGCAGAAACACAGAGGAAACAGGAGTACAAGACTGTTCATACACAGAGATAGATGATGATAGATAGATAGATAGATAGATAGATAGATAGATAGATAGATAGATAGATAGATAGATAGATAGATAGATAGAGTAAGTTAAGTTCCTTATAGCTTCATTCAGAATGTTTTCTTTTTTGGGGGGGAGGGGACTGTGATTCATTTCCTTTACCATCAAAGCACTTTAACTATTAGCACTTTATTCCTATTATCATCTAACCTAACTGCCCTATTGCTGACTATTGCTGCCCTATTGCTGAGCTATTCATGTTTTAGCTACTAAATTTAATTGAACCTATCGTATTAGTGGTTGATTGATGTTGGGGTGAATAATCTGGGGGAATTAAATTTGAGTTTAATTTATTATTGAATTAATTAGCTATTCAGATAGTTGATTAGTATTGGCTGATTAAGTTAGGAGTGCAAATTAACGAAGTGGGGGGATTTAGAACTTAATTAGCTTTAAGGGATAACTTGATTAGCTAATTGATAAATAGATTATATTAAGGGGTTTTAGAATTAATCAATCATTTAGGGGAGGTTAATTGGCAGGGTTGATAGAGTGATTGGGGGGGGGCTCTTAGTTAGCAAGGGCAGCAGCGGCAGAGACTAGAACTGGAACACAGGATTATAATAGGGCATCCTATATTGGTCTGAGGTGACTGTGGAGACCAGTGGGAAGGGATGACCGGCCTGGGGATTCCAGTACTCCTGGGGAGGGGAAGATATGACGGTGGGAACAGACATAAATATAATGAAAGGCGACTGAGACATGTAGGTGCTTGGCCCCCTTCCAGTCTGTGTCCCATCGCAATGGTGACAGGGGGTGGGGCCAGGTTGAATTACTCGCCTCTGTCACTGGTGCTATGCAATGCCAGGTCCATAAACAATAAGACCTCAATCCTTTGGGATTTCCTGAGTGAACAGGATATGGACCTGGCATGCGTGACTGAGGCCTGGGTATGTGACAGGGAGATGGTAGCCCTCTCCCAAGTGCCCCCCCAGGGTACTCAGTCTTCCATCAGCCACGGACTAGCGGGTGGGGGGGAGGAGTGGCACTATTCTAACAGGAGGCTTACTCCTTCCAGGCTCTCCCGACTCCAGGGATCGATGGCATTGAATGTGCGGGTCTGAAGTGGGATGTAGGAGAGGGTTTGACGATCTGGCTGGTGTACCGATTGCCTAACGCACCAACCAGCACCTTATCATTCCTGATGGAGGCTGCACCAGGCTGGCCATTGGAACACCCAAGGCTTTTAATCCTGGGTGATTTCAACGTCCATGCCGATGGCGTGAACTCTAATCAGGCGACAGACCTAGTGTCATCCATGGCTGCACTAGGACTCTCTCAATTTGTAACTACACGCACACATCAGGCTGGGCACATGCTGGATTTGATCTTTGTGTTGGGGGTTACAGTGACCCGAATTACTGCTGATGCAGTGCCATGGTTGGACTACTATGTCCTGAAGGCCCATGTGGATGTACCACCCCAAACCTGTTTAGGCGACGAGTGTATTTTAGCTCGCCCGCGGAACCTAATGGACCCAATATGGTTCCAAAGGGAACTGTGGGATCCCTGGCCCCCTGGCGACTCGCTCGATGACATGGTCGAGTTATGGCAAAAACGGCTCACCATGTCATGGGTGCTGGGGACCCTGCAGAAGAAGCTGAGCCTGCAGAAGAAACTGTGCCCTTGCCACCTGCATCAGTGCCCCTGCCACCGGCACCAGTGCCCCTGCCTCCTACTGGAGAAGATCCAAGCCCCCCTGCCCCGCCCTCTCGGGTGGCTTGTGTGTGTGACCACCTTCGTCAGGACCTCAGGGATCGGAGGAGGGCGGCACGCTCACGAGCAAGACGCTCCCTGAGCCCTGAGTTCTAAAAGGATCCTAGCCCCTCTAGGAGTGAGGATGCTTGAGTCTCAGCAGGATCCTGGCTGCCCTCTGAGTCAGCAATTAGTCCAAATGGGCAACAGACAGCAGTGGGCTATATAGCTGTGGGCTTTGGGAGAAGGCTTTGTGGAAGCAACTAGTCACTTACCTGATGTTCTAGCATCCACTTCGGCTTCTGACTTTGGCTTCTGGACCCCTTGACGTTGGCTTTGACTTCTGGACCCCCTGACTTCGGCTTCTGAACCTCTGACCTACGATACCTGGACTGTGATTTGGTTTTGGCACGTTGAACCCTCTTTGCTCACCAGCTACAGACCTTGGACTGCCCCTGGACTTCGCCTGGCCTGGCCCCAGCTTGTGACACACCATGGCCATTGATGAGATCGCTCCTCAGCGCCCTCTACACCCCCGTTCAAAGATGGCACCGAGGGACAACACGGATTTGCGATTGATGAAATGGAGGCTCAGACGACTAGAGAGGCAATGGCTGTGGACTCACGACAAAGCAACCAGAACATCTTACAGAGAGTATATGAGATCGTATGAGATGGCAGTCAAAGTCACAAAGAAAGCTTACTTTGCGGCCAAGATTGCATCAGCGAATTCACACCCGGCCCAATTATTTAGTATTATTCGGACTCTTACAACTCTGCCATAAGGCAGACCAAATCATAGGGAATTGGAGATTGGCTGTGAGGCTTTTGCAACATTTTTCGTAGATAGTCTCATTGCTCCGCAGCGCCCTCCCTGACACAACTGAAACAGTATGTGAACTCGAGGCTCCATGCCTGTTTTCCGGACCAGCTCTAGACAGTTTTACAACACTCAGCTTGGAGGAAGTTGACAGAATCCTCGCAACTGTATGCCCAATAACATGTGATTTGGACCCTTGCCCATCTTGGTTGATTAAAGCATGCCAGATGGAACTTCAATATCTTTTGCGGGATATTGTAAATAGGTCCCTCTCGGAGGGGCTTTTTCCAAGGCTTCTCAAAGAGGCGATAATCCATCCCCTCTTGAAAAAACCAACATTAGACCCGGCTGAATTGGCACACTATTGGCTGGTCTTGAATTTACCCTTTTTGGGTAAAATTATTGAGAGGGCAGTAGCGCTGCAGTTGCAGAGCTTTCTGGAGGACGCTTCCATTCTAGACCCACACCAGTCCGGCTTTCGCCCGGGCCATGGGAAGGAGACAGTGCTGGTCACCTTGGTGGATGATCTTTAGTGACAATTAGATCAAGGCGGGACAGCAGTACTGTTGTTGTTGGACCTGTCGACGGCATTCAACTTGGTTGACCATCAGTCGCTGGCTCACTGCCTTGCTGACGCGGGGATGCAGGGGTTGGCCTTGCAATGGCTCTCCTTTTTCCTCTGTGGTCGGGGACAAAGGATGGCGATTGGGGGACAATCATCCCAGAGACATCCGCTTAATTGCAGGGTACCTCAGGGGGCGGTGCTCTCCCGATGCTGTTTAATATCTATATGTGCCCCTTGCCCAGATTGTCCGGAGATTTGGACTGGGTTGCCATCAGTACGCTGATGACACCCAGCTCTATCTGCTAATGGATAGCCGGCCTGCCTCTGCCCCAGGAAATCTAGCCCAGGCGTTACAAGCCATGGCAGGGTGGTTCAGGTTGAGTCATCTGAAGCTGAATCCAACGAAGACAGAAGTCATGGTGGCCTGGGAAGGGAAATCCCTCTACCAGCTTTAGATGGGGCGCCACTGATATCGGTGCCCAAAGTCAGAAGCTTGGGGGTGCTACTGGAGCCCACATTGGCTATGGAGGCCCAGATAGCAGCCACTGCGAGATCCGCCTTTTTCCACCTTGGGCGGGCACGACAGTTGGTTCCTTTCCTAGAGCACAGCGACTTAGAAACTGTGATTCATGCAATAGTCACCTCAAGACTAGACTACTGCAGTGCCCTCTACATGGGGCTGCCCATGTCCCGAACCCGGAAACTGCAGCTGGTGCAGAATGCGGCAGCCAGGCTGTTATTGGGTCTCCTCATGCGGGACCACATACAGCCAGGGCTGCAGAGACTGCACTGGCTACCAATATTATTCTGGATCCGCTACAAGGTGCTGGTTATTATCTTTAAAGCCCTATATGGCCGAGGACCTGCCTACCTTAGGGACTGTCTCTCCCCAAATATTCCCCAGAGGGTACTTAGATCCGGATCACAAAACCTATTATCAATCCCCAGGTTAAGGGAGGCGAGATTGAAGACTCCCAGAGAAAGAGCCTTCTCAATTGCGGCCCCCCACTGGTGGAACCAACTCCCAGAGATGTTAGAGCCTTGAGGGACCTTGACCAGTTCCGCAAGGCCTGTAAAACATTATTTCGAATGGCCTTCAGCCATAGAAGCCCAATACCATTGAATAAATAAGGGCTCTTGGCCTGTGGCTCTTAGCCTGGGGGCTGTGTAAGGACCAGGAACCTAGATTCCTTGTGTTCCCAATAAGGTAAGTAGACTCTCCAGGCAGGGAGCCACATAAACAAACAGGATTTAAAAGGGGACTGTATATTTTTAAAAAGCTATCATGAAGGTAGAATGCCAGCAGGGGGGTGGGGGCTTTCCAGTGTTTTGCATTGAGTGTCACATGTATGACTATCTGCCCACAGGACAGAAGTCTTGGGTGTGTGCTCGATGCAAGGAGCTCAGGGAACGAGTTCGTACCCTTGAGGCTGAGGTGACTGACCTGGAGAAGCAGAGATGGTCAGTTAGGCTCTCGAAGAAGACTCTTGGGGACATGTTAGATGAGCCCCGCTCTGAATGTGGCAGCCCCGTTGCTGCCAGGGAGCATGAGGGTCGAGAGGGAACAGGGCACCGGGCTGAGGATAAGGGGAATGTGCCCTCAGAAGGGACCTCTTCTTCAGTTGGTGAGCAGAAATCCTTTCACGCCAAGGAACCATCCCTGGGCAGGGAGAGAGGGGGGGTCTTGGTAGTTGGTGATTCGATCCTTAGGCAAGTAGACAGCTGGGTGGCGAAACCGTGTACTGACCGTATGATGACTTGCCTGGTGCGAAGGTAGCGGACATTACGCGTGTAGTAGATAGGCTGATAGACAGTGCTGGGGAGGAACCAGTGGTCGTGGTGCATGTTGGCACCAACGATGTGGGGAAATGCAGTCATGAGGTCCTGGAGGAAAATTTTAGGCTGCTAGGTGGGAGACTTAAGTCCAGGACCTCCAAGGTAGCCTTCTCAGAAGTGCTACCTGTTTCACGTGCAGGGCTGGAGAGACAGGCACAAATTAAAAGTCTCAATGTGTGGGGTGTGGGGTGGACAAACATGTGGACAAAGGAGACCCAATAGATATTGTTTATCTTGACTTCCAGAAAGCTTTTGATAAAGTTCCTCATCAAAGACTCCTTAGTAAGCTTGAGAGTCATGGAGTAAAAGGACAGGTCCTATTGTGGATCAAAAACTGGCTAATTAATAGGAAACAGAGAGTGAGCATAAATGGGCAGTCTTCGCAGAGGATGGTAAGCAGTAGAGTGCCGCAAGGCTCAGTACTGGGTCCCATCCTCTTTAACTTGTTCATAAATGATTTGGAGTTGAGAGTAAGCAGTGAAGTGGCCAAGTTTGCAGATGACACTAAATTGTTCAGGGTGGTGAGAACCAGAGAGGATTGTGAGGAACTCCAAAGGGATCTGTTGAGGCTGGGTGAGTGGGCGTCAACGTGGCAGATGAGGTTCAATGTGGCCAAGTGCAAAGTAATGCACATTGGGGCTAAGAATCCCAGCTACAAATTCAAGTTGATGGGGTGTGAACTGGCAGAGACTGACAAAGAGAGATATCTTGGGGTCGTGGTAGATAACCCACTGAAAATGTCAAGACCATGTGCGATTCCAATAAAAAAAGGCCAACACCATGCTGGGAATTATTAGGAAGGGAATTGAAAACAAATCAGCAAGTATAATGTATAAATCGATTGTGCGGTCTCATTTGGAATACTGTGTGCAATTCTGGTCACCGCACCTCAAAAAGGATATTATAGCATTGGAAAAAGTGCAGAAAAGGGCAACTAGAATGATTAAAGGTTTGGAACACTTTCCCTATGAAGAAAGGTTAAAACGCTTGGGGCTCTTTAGCTTGGAGAAACGTCGACTGCGGGGTGACATGGTAGAGGTTTACAAGATTATGCATGGGATGGAGAAGGTAGAGAAAGAAGTACTTTTCTCCCTTTCTCACAATACAAGAACTTGTGGGCATTCAATTAAATTGCTGAGGTTAGAACAGATAAAAGGAGGTACTTCTTCACCTAAAGGGTGATTAACATGTGGAATTCACTGCCACATGAGGTGGTGGCGGCTACAAACATAGCCAACTTCAAGATGGGGTTAGATAAAAATATGGAGCAGTGGTCCATCAGTGGCTATTAGCCATAGTGTGTGTGTTTGTGTTTGTGTGTGTGTGTGTGTGTGTGTATATATATAAAAAAATTTTGGCCACTGTGTGACACAGAGTGTTGGACTGGATGGGCCATTGGCCTGATTCAACATGGCTTCTCTTATGTTCTTATTGTATAAATTTTATCACCAAAACTGTTGTTTTAAAATTGTATTAATAATCTTAAACTGTTTTAAACTGTTTTAACTACTTAATTGATAATAGATTACTGTAACTGTTTTACTATCTTATTGTTGATGTTGAAATGTTGGTAGCCGCCTTGAGCCTGCCTCAGTGGGGAGGGCAGGATATAAATGCGAAAAATAAATAAATTTCCTGCAGTTAGTTGCTATCTCTAAAAAAATCAAAAGCTCTGAGAGATCAAGTAACTTATCCAGTTACTTTGCTCTTCTTTATCACTGACCTTTCCTTTTCCAGACACAGTCCCTTATGGTTTTTCAGCTGGGTCTGTCTTGATGAGTAAGAATTTTGCTGGGCTTTAATTTATTGCACTTAAATTATTTAGAGATATATTATGTACATTAGCTGCACTTGACTAAATAAGACACAGTTGCAATGGAAAGTAGTGTTATTTTCTTCCAAAGATCCCTTTTCTAATGGTTTAAAGGCAGGATGCTTCAGATACCTGTAATCTTTTCTCCCACATTGATTCAGAGATACTCCCCCCACCCCCACTGGTCAACAGTAATAACTGATAATAACAGATGGTTCAGATTGTTTCATTTCTATTTTTAATGTACTCAAGTAAGCACTCTCAAGTAACTGTGCTTAGTACAGTAGCTCTGGAAAGCAATCCTAAGCAGGTCTATTCAGAATCCTACTCAGATCTATCCAATAAGGCTTCCTCCAAGGAAATTGTTCTAAGAACAGCACAGTAAATTGGCTAATTTCCATGCTACCTTTTCAACATTCTCAAGGCTTCCACAATTCCATGTTGAATCAGGCCCATGGCTATGAGGGGGCCTGTGGGGAAACAGCTCCCCAACTTCTTGCCAAAGCCCCTTACTCCGGGGCCCCAAGGAGCCCCCAGGGTCTCAGCCACATTGGCAGGAGCTGCCACCAGTCCCACGAGCAATTTGGTGATGGAGAGGTCGCTCGCGGGGCGGCACCAGAAGCAGCCCGGGCCTCCTGCCTCAGTTAAAGGGCCCGCCAATCAGCTGATTGGTGGGCCCTTTAACTCAAGGGTGGGTGCTGGCTGCTGCTTCTGCTCCCCACCAGCAGAGAAGGAAGGTCGGCAGCCAGAGCGACTCTCCCTGCTGCTCTTGTCGCTGCCCTCCCTTCCTGACACTAAAAGAGCATGCAGGGTTGGGGGCAGAAACAGCCGCCAGCACCCCACCTGAGTAAAGGGCCCATGGAGCAGTTGGGGGCTGGGAGCTGCTTCTGCCCTTGGCCCCGCATGCTATTTTAGTGACGGGAAGGGAGGGCAGCAACAAGAGCGGCAGGGAGAACCACTCTCACCAGCCTTCCTTCCACCCCACTAAAATAGCACGTGGAGCCAGGAGCAGATGCAGCCCCCAGCTGATCCACGGGCCCTTTAAAGCACCGGAGACTGGGGGCTGCTTCTGTTCCCGGTCGCTCACTATATTAGTGGCAGGAAGGGAGGGCGGTGACCAGAGTGGCAGGGAGAACCACTTTCTCACCAGCCTCTCTTCCACACCACTAAAATAGCATGTGGAGCTGGGGGCAGAAGCAGCCCCCAGCACCCCGCTCTTGTTAAAGGGCCCACGGATTGGCTGGGGGCTGCTTCTGCTCCTGACCCTATGAGCTATTTTAGTGGCGTGGAAGGAAGGATGGTGAGAGAGCAGCTCTCCCTGCCGCTCTGGTCACCACCCTCCCTTTCCCGCCACTAAAATAGTGAGCGGGGCCAGGGAGGGACAGAAGCAGCCCCCAGTCTCCGGTGCGTTAAAGTCTCGGCTGGTCAGCAGTCCCTTTAACTCATGCTGGAAACTGGGGGCTGCTTCTGCCCCTGTCCTGTTCACTATTTTAGCGGCAGAGAAGGGAGGTCGGTGACGAGAGCGGCAGGGAGGGTGGGGGGGAGAATGAGGAAAGGGAAGGTTGTGTGGGGTGCCAGGGGCATGAGTGCCCCCCCCAAATTATATGCCCCCCGACCTTCCAGATCATGGCTACGGCCCTGCTAACAATCCAAAAATCTTGCCAAAACATAAAATATGCATAACACAACCAATAAGACATCATAAAATCCCAGCCAAGGATATTTCAGAGAACTTTTACGAATCATTCAGAAGAAAGAATGTTTAGTTTAATCCAGAAGTCCTGGAAGAGAGTGGCAGTCCTGAATGGAGGAGCTCTGTAGCCTGGGCATGTCAAGGTAGCTTCTGAAAAAAGATTTCCTGCAAGTCCCTGCCATTCTAATATTAGACAACACAGGTTTGCAAAGGAAGGCTACATGCATTCATTGGGCAGGTTGCTATGGCTGGAAGTGGTCTTTCAGGCATTTCAGATCCAAGCTAAGATTAAAACCAGTTAAGTTGAGCTGTTTTTGGAAGCATTCCAGTTGGAAGAGCAGAAGCTTGATATGTTCATTGCAGCAGGTCAGGATTATAGCAAGCTCATTTTTTACCAGCTGAAACTTCAAGAATAGCCCCATGCATAGCATGTTACAGAATTTTGATCTGGAGAAAGCCAACCATTTGTCAAGACAACTTTGGATCTGAGTTATCATGTCTGAACTGGATTCTGGTTTTGCAAAACAACCACAGTTGAAATAGTTTCTGAAGTGAGTCACCGAGTGTTATATTTGATCTCAAAAGATGAATCTTCTAAGCTTTCCCCCCAAATATGAGCACTCCAGATATTATTCTCATATTGCAACTATCATACATATATTAGAACTGGTTCACACATTTGATTATTGCAGATTAAATGATGACTTGCTTGTGTGAAGAGATACTACACTCAATGTGACAATAAGCCTGAACTGAATGAAACTATCTGTGTTGAGATCAGTGTTCAGGTCTTGGCTGCTGGTGGAGAATAGTATGTTAGAATTCTTCATTCCCCCATTTCCAGGTTGGAAAATTCCTGGAGATTCAGGGCTCCTGGGCACAGTTTGAGAAGCAGGGGGGGGGGGGGGGGGACGGACCTCAGTAGGCTAAAATGCCATAAAGCCCGCCCTCTAAAGCACCCCTTCTCTCCAGGGGAACTGATGTCTTATCAGTTGATCTTCGGAGCCCACGTGGAAGTTGGCAACCCTACTCCCATATTTGCACATTATTCTCACTCTGCCCCCCTCATACTAAATTAAAGGTGTTGACCATAACCGTCTCCCTGAAATGCTTGTTTTCTATATGCCAAAATAATAAAATAAAATATTTGGGGAAAATATATAATATCACCTTGTTTTCTGAGTTGGTACAGTCCGGCCAGAGCTTCAGCATGTGATGCTGTTCTTATTTCAATTCTTATTTGCCTGTCTACATTTTAGGCATAGGAACTTCCTTACATTGGCAACTGCAGCCTATACTGCCATTCACTATTCAGTAACTCCATTAGAAATAGGGCCCAGAGGTCATGATTTCCTCACTGACAAACTCTTTATCCATCTTGCTTATATCTATACTACCCAAGAGGGCACCACAGACAGGTTGCAGCCCAGCTGCTGGTTAAATATTTTAATATTCACTGATGAGCAAAGTAGCATGAAGAAATTTAATATATCCTAGAATGTAAGGGCATTAGCAGCTCCATAAAACGTAAATGTATTCTTAATTATCTCAAGTCACTGCATGCACAAGTGGCTCTTTTTGAAGAAACACATCTTGCCGATAATGAGCAGGAAAATGACTGAAGGACTGGATGGAGGCAGATCTGCTTCTCTAGGAAGGGGAGAAGCATTTTCTTAATGGAGCCCAGTCCAGTGTCCAAATCCTCCTATCACATCTACTTGAAAACAGTTTCAAAACATAGTCAGACCTTATGATCTTACTGGGTGTAATCAGTACATTGTTGATAGATTTTGCATTAGGGTTGCCAAGTCTGTGTTGGAAAATACCTGGAGACTTTGGGGGTAGACTTTGGGCGGGGTTTGGAGAGGGGCTTCAGCATGGTACAGTACCATAGAGTCCACCCTTCAAGGCAGCCATTTTCTCCAGGGGAGCTGATCTCTGCCAGCTGGAGATCAGTTGTAAAAGTAGGAGATCTCCAGGCCCCACTTGGAGTCTGGTAATCCTATTTTGGCAAACCACCCCGTAAAAAAAGTTTGCCATGAAAACGTTGTGAAAGCAACGTCACCCCAGAGTTGGAAATGACTAGTGCTTACACAGAGGACCTTTCCTTTCCTTTTCCTTCTTCCTATAACTTTTGTTAATGAGATTACCATGCTTGCCAATCCCAAGGTCTCAGTGGGGGATCCCCAGGTTTTGCAGGCTCATTCCCACCCCCAGTCAGTTGGCCAGCAGGGGGAAGCCCTGCCCCAACAGCCACCATGTGCCTTTCCATTTCAGACAGCTTAACAAGATGCTTGGAAAGGCTTGCTTTTTAGGCAGTGTGTCTGTGCCTTTAAATCCAGGAGCCAGGCAGGGGGCAAGGTGAGCTGGCAGAACAACATGGCTGCTCCCAGTGACCTGTGAACCTGTAAAAAATGGAAGGAAAGCAGCCCAGACCCTCCATTTGTTTTATAGTCTTTTCAGAAGTTGTTTGCATAGCTAAGGGTAAACTAGAACCTTTGGTTTCTCTGTGTTAGTCTGAAGAACTTAGAACTTCAGCAACTTGTGAGTAAATTGCCCCAGTGAGACCATACAAGTATGGGATTGCAAATTGTTTATTTTACCTGCTCTGTGTGTGTGAGACAGAGAGAGAGAGAGAGAGAACACCGGATGTGCAGCTGGTTGGAGATGAGGAAATGAAGATTGTATTCAGGGGATCTGCACTGCTGCATTTCTTTTTTTTTTTAATATTTATTTTAGAGCAGGGGTGTCAAACATGTTGTCTGGGAGCTGAATCAGGCCCCTGGAGGGCTCTTATCAGGCCCCCGAGCAACTGGCTGTCATCTGCTTCCTTTTCCCTATATCTTTCTTCCTTCTGCATAACAGCTTGCTTTGCAAGGCTTGCTCAATTGCACAGGAACTACAGGACAAAACTTCTATTTTCTCCATTAGCTGAGGCTCCTCCCTTGGGGAGGAGGAAGGTGGGGGGCAGAACTTGTTTTTCCAGACTCTCTCAATTGCACAGCAGAGCTACTGATCCAAACCTCTCTTCTTTCTATTGGCTAAGGCTCCTCTCCCCAACCCCCTGGGAAAGGGAGGAAAGAGTCACAGTTTCCTTTGCCCAGTTCCCTGGATCCCTTGGGAGAAAAAAATCACAGAATCATAGAGTTGGAAGTCCAACCCTATGCACAATGCAGGAAACTCACAAATACATCCCCCTAAATTCATAGGATCTTCATTGCTGTCAGATGGGCATCTAGCCTCTGTTTAAAATCCTCCAAGGAAAGAGAGCCCACCACCTCCTGAGGAAGCCTGTTCCTCTGAGGAATCTCTCTAATGGTCAGGAAGTTCTTCCTAATGTTGAGCCAGAAACTCTTTTGATTTAATTTCAACCCATTGGTTCTGGTTCTACCTTCTGGGGCCACAGAAAACAATTCCACACCATACTTTATATGATAGCCCTTCAAGTACTTGAAGTTGGTGATCATATTACTTCTCAGCTGCCTCTTCTCCAGGCTAAACATGTCCAGCTCCTTCAACTTTTCTTCATAGGACTGACTGTTTGATGATTTGTTCTAAAATTTTTCCAGGTATAGATGTCAAGTTGATGGGTCGGTAGTTACCCAGTTCCTCAAAAATAATAGCCAGAGGCTCAGAAATTACATCCGCAAGCTCTTTTAGAACCCTTGGATGCAGTTCATCTGGCCGTGAGAACTTAGTTTCATTTAAATCACCTTTAAGATCTTTAAGACCAGCACCTTTAAGACCAACGAATGCTAATATTTTAAGCATGTGTTTGTCTGTGTCCTTTATGAAGTTTATATCTCTGCTGCCTAATCTTAGGTACACACATGGCCTGGCCTGACATGGCTCGGCCCAACCCAACATGGCCCTGCCCAGCAAGGTCTCATTTATGTCAGATCCAGCCCTCATAACGAATGAATTTGACACCCCTGTTTAGGGAATGTGAAAGTCTCCTGGTTCCACCTCCAAAGTCCCCAGATATTTTCTGAGTTATACTTGGCAACCCTATGACAAGTTCTTTCCTATACCCCTGAAAGATACTTTGTGAACATGGAGAACAATGCCACACATCTCTGTGCTGACTCCATATTGCAAAACTGTATATAGTAACACTATAAGAAGTTGTCTTATATGGACACAGGCCCTTCAATGGTGCATAAGAACATAAGAGAAGCCATGTTGGATCAGGCCAATGGCCCATCCAGTCCAACACTCTGTGTCACACAGTGGCCCCCCCAAAATTATATATATATATATACACACACACTGTGGCTAATAGCCACTGATGGACCTCTGCTCCATATTTTTATCTAAACCTTTCTTGAAGGTGGCTATGCTTGTGGCCGCCACCACCTCCTGTGGCAGTGAATTCCACATGTTAATCACCCTTTGGGTGAAGAAGTACTTCCTTTTATCCATTTTAACCTGTCTGCTCAGCAATTTCATCAAATGCCCACGAGTTCTTGTATTGTGAGAAAGGGAGAAAAGTACTTTTTTCTCTACTTTCTCCATCCCATGCATTATCTTGTAAACCTCTATCATGTCACCCCGCAGTCGACGTTTCTCCAAGCTAAAGAGTCCCAAGCGTTTCAACTAGGGATGTGCAAAAATAAAATAAAATAAAATAAATTTGGAATGACACGGATTCGGAAGTATACGGGGGAAAAAAAATTGGAATCTCGTATACTGCTGAATACCGCACTCGGAATAGCTGTATATATGGAAGATGCGCGGCTATTTCCGAATATATGGCCCCATTATACCCTATGGGCCACTGAAATCAATGGCAAATAGGGTATATTTGAAGCCACCTGGAGGGGAGGGAGTTTGAGGGAGAGCCCCCAAATTTGCAGAGGACCTGCAGGGGACTCTCCCCTACAAACCCCCCAAGTCCCAAAAAGATTGGGCCAGGGGATCCCATTCCAGGGGCACCCAAAGAGGGTGCCCCTATTCCACCATTATACCCTATGGGCCATTGAAATCAATGGCAACATAGGGCATAATTAGAGGCTATTGGGGGAGAGGGGGTTTGAGAGAGAGCCCCAAAAACTGCAGGGAACCCACAGGGGACTCTCCCCTACAAAACCCCCAAGTCTCAAAAAGTTTGGGCCAGGGGGTCCCTGTCTTTGGGCTCCCCAAAAGGCCCATTGCCAACAATGATGGGGAAAGCCCAATTAGCCACTTCCTCCACTACAATTGCTGTGGGGAAAGTGGCTCTGGCCAGAGGGGGGTTTGAGGGAGAGGCCCCAAAACTGCAGGGCAGCTTCAGGGGACTCCCCAGCATGAAACCCTCCTGGCCCAAAAAGACTGCACCCATCTGTGGGCACCCCAAAAGGAACACTGCTCTCAATGGTGAGAAAAAAACCATTAGAGCCACTTTCTCACTGTAATTGTCATGGGAAAAGTGGCTCTGGGGAGCAGGAGGTTTTGAGGAGAGCCCCCCAAACTGCTGTGCAGCTTCAGGGCACTGTCCCACACAAAACCCAAAAGGCCAAAAAAAAATTGGACTAGGGGGTCCAATTCCTGGGGCACCCAAAGCCAAACCTAACTTCACACCAGGGAATCTCTACAGGACCCAAATGCACTACATCCTTCTATCTACTCTATGAACCCTGCAGGCCTGGAACCCAGTTGCCAATGTCACTGCCACACAAAACACAATCTGCTCAAGGTCTGCTCTGCAGACCTGGCTGCAGCAAACCCAGATGCCAGCTCTCCAGCCCTGCCCCAAACAACACGGGGAGAGCTGGCCAACCACAACAAGCCTGCTGGCTCTGGGTCTCTCACCCAGGTGCCAGCTTCCCTGCTACAGAACACACAATCTACAGATGCCAGCTCTCCAGCCCTGCCCCAAACAACACGGGGAGAGCTGGCCAACCACAACAAGCCTGCTGGCTCTGGGTTTCTCACCCAGGTGCCAGCTTCCCTGCCACAGAACACACAATCTACATATGCCAGCTCTCCAGCCCTGCCCCAAACAACACGGGGAGAGCTGGCCAACCACAACAAGCCTGCTGGCTCTGGGTCTCTCACCCAGGTGCCAGCTTCCCTGCCACAGAACACACAATCTACGGATGCCAGCTCTCCAGCCCTGCCCCAAACAACACGGGGAGAGCTGGCCAACCACAACAAGCCTGCTGGTTCTGGGTCTCTCACCCAGGTGCCAGCTTCCCTGCCACAGAACACACAATCTACAGATGCCAGCTCTCCAGCCCTGCCCCAAACAACATAACTCTCTAACAAGAGAAGTGGTGGGCCACCACACCTAGCTCCACATCATTCTGTATCTGACACAAAGCAAGAAGCATCTTGACTTACCTTGAGTGATGGATGGTTGGCTGGTCCAGGCTCTTTCGCGTTACCCAGGGTGCACCACGAGGAGGTGAGCCAGAATTGCACCCCAAATGAGGAAGATCACTGGGAGGGCCTCAGATTGTGTGAGAGGAAGGCAACCATTCTTTCTCTCTCAGCTCAGCAGTAACACATCAGCATCACTGTCCCATTAGAAGGACCTCAGCATTGGTATGGCTGCTGGCTGCCTGTCATCATCACTGGCACCTCCCTCTTTCTTCCTCCTTTCCCTGAAAAAAAACCTGGGTTATCCTGGCTGAGCCTGTGGGTGCTGTCGGTTACAGTTGGGGGCTGCAATGGCCCTTTCAGTATTATTAGGCATGTGTGGATGGAGGACTGGAGAAATTTGGATCGCTTTGCAGTTTTTAAACCAGCATTCACTTTTGGTTTGGGGAGGGATGAGGGGGGGATGCACTGCCAATCAATTTGTGAGTGAGTTTTTGGGCTGTTTTTGGACTCTAGTCAATTTTTAGTGGAGGAGCGTTTTACAACCACCTTCCAAGCGCGGGCCAAGAGAGGATGCAAGCACAAGTAGGTGCTCACTTCATTCACTCTCAAAGTCTACGTTCGGGGAGCTGAACATAGGCAAGTTGACCTTCAGAAAGACCAACTGCTCAACTGTCCAGGGTTGCAGGCGATTGCGATGTGGGCAGACAATGTCGCCCATATGTGAAAAGACGTGCTCGCTCTGAACGCTCTTTGGTGGGCATGAGAGGAACACCTTGGCCACAGAGGAGAGGGCCGGCCAGACCCTCTCCTTCATGACCCAGTAGTCCAAAGGAGACGCTTCCTGCGGCTCAAGGGGCTCAAAAAGATAGTCCCTCACCATCGCAGCACCCGTCTTCACTCTCGGTGCCCTACTGCTCCTAGAGGGGCCAACGACCCACCCGATGAATGTTACTTCAGCACTCTTCGTGGCGTGAGTCTGGTGGGAAACACTGTCTAGCTGGGGAGGTTGGGGATGAACAGCAGTGGAAGTGGCAGATGAGCTGCTTCCACCCCCCCTCCTCCTCAACTACCGGCACTGGGCCCGCCCTGACTCTGGAATGCTCGACCTTCTGGGAGACCTCGTCTCACCAGTGATTGAGCTCGTTGGCCCGCTCGGCGACTGTGCCCTTAAGGCGCGGGTCTAACATGCTCGCCATCATGTAGACCTTATCCTGGGTGAAAGTCTGAAAGTGGGCCTCAAGCCCTTCCTGCAGCCTAACAACCAGGGCGTGCACCGCTGGAAGAACGTCTGCACGGCCTTGAGCTGGCACTAGAAATGAGGCCAGGTCCTCATGGGCCATCTGGACCATGGGGACGACCAGTGCGATGCTCGCCGTGTCAGACGAGAGCAGTTCTGTGTAGCTCTTGAAGGGCCCAAGAACCTCCACAGTCTGAGAAATGACCACCCAATCTTCTTGGGTGAGAAGGTTCTCATCCCAAAAGACCCTTGTCTCAGAGACAAAGGCATCCAGGGCTGTTCTCTGCTCCACCATGCGCTCCAGCATGGCACAGGTGGAGTTCCAGCGTGTGCTGATGTCACCGATCAGGCGGTGCCCTGGCATGCCTGTCAGTGTCTGTTTCTCACGCAGCCGATACGAGTCCGTATTGCTGCATGAGAAGTGACCTGTGATGTACCGACATTTCTGGAGCAGAAGTCGGTAATCATGGGTCGCGGCTAGATACAGACGATCCTGGTTTTTTGTCTGTCCCAATGCGTCCTTAACCAGGAGGTGGAGAAGGTGGGCCACGCAAGGAAGGCGGTTTAGGCCCTGACGCTGGACAGCCGCCTTGATGTTGGAGCCACCATCAGTCATCATGAAGCCCGTGGCGACGTCCCCGCTGCCTACCCAGCCCTGTAACTGCTGTGAGAGGATGGCTCTGAGAGTGTCCGCCGATAGCCAGCCTGGCGGCCCTGACCCTGCCTGTCGCTACTGTCACCCCCACCCTGCAGCTCTCTGGGTTGCCACCAATGTGCAGTCAGGGAGAGATACCCCTCGAACGCATGTTGGAAGCTCCAGATATCTGAGGTGAAATGAACAGTCCCCCCGGCAGTACGGGACAAATGCTCCTTCACCACAGATCTGGTCGCCCTGAAAACAGCTGGCACAATGGTCCCGCTAAGGGTGGTTCTAGCAGGAACTTTGTACCAGGGCGCCAGGTACTTGAGCAACCCTAGCACCCCAGGATTTTCGACCACTGAAAATGGAAGCCCATGGGTGACCGACCTGGCAAGGTTCCAGGCGATCACCCTCCTGCCATGCCTGATTCCCCCTCTTGGCACAGAGGTGCCAACCCTACCAAATATCTCAGGCAGAGATGCCTGGCGTCCCTGTTCTCCCATGGAACGCTCCTGGAGAGCGGAGGTAGTCGCGATGGGACGGACCTCCTGGCTGGGTGGTGTTGTTGGCCGCTTGGGCAACACAGCACCAGCCTGCTTCTCCCCCTTAAGAAGCACCCCCAGGTGGTGCTTCCGCAGGTGATTCCGCATCCCCCCCCGGAGTCAGGTGGGCAGGGTCCCGCCCATGACTGATCTGGGCCCTGCATAGCTTGCACTGCACATAGCGTGGATCCTCCATAAGTTGGAAATTCTTCTTTACTTCGGAGGTGAATGGATGCCCAAACTGACTGGCAGGTTGGGTGTCTGGAGCCACCTCCTTTGAGGTGCTCGGGGCAGACACATCGTGTCTCGGGGTGGCAGGAGGGGCTGGCCGCTGGGGGGAAGTGGGCGGAGATGGAGGCACCTCGTGTGTCTCCATCTCTTCCCCCTCCACCCCATGCAGCCTCCCCTCCTGGCCATCCCCTGAAGGACTGCTGGTGCCCGAAGGAACCGAAGAAGGGGGCTGGTCCTCCTCAACAAGCTTCTCCTCCAGCTCCTGCATGACACTCTGCACCCTCCTTGGGGTGATCGTTTTGGACAGAAAACTGTCCCCAAAGCTCATCTCCAAGGAGGGCTGCTCTTGCTGCCCCTCCTCCGGCTGCTGAGGCCGAGCGACATCAGCTGGAGGAGAGACTGCCTGAGCAGCAGACCCCTGCGCAGTGCCAGCACCTAATGGCACTTCTGCTGCAGGCGCCCCAGCAGCAGCCTCGATGAATGGCCCAAGGCGGGCCTTCTTCTTCATCACACTCCTCCGGCCAGAGTGCTGGTAGGCGGCTGTGGAGTGGCCCCACGCACAGGTGGGGGGGAGACCTGGGTCCTCCCCCTCCCCTCCCTTCCTCTAGTCTTCTCCTTGGCCTTGCCCCCAGGGCCCCTCTTCTGCTGCCTGTCACTCATGTCACCCTTGGCCAGTCTCACAGAACCTGAACTGAGAATGGGGTTTTTTTTACAAACTTAACTCACTCACTGTACCCTGAACCAACAGGTGCTCTGACTTCTTTTTAAAAACCCTCCCACCAAAGCTTGTTTATTTGTTTTTTTGGTCCCTAACCTGTCCTTCTTTGGGTTGGGGTAGTAGTAGTCTTATACCAAACTGAAAGCACACTCAGATTCCAAAAATCACTCTATAAAAACAAGAAAGTGACCCAGCCCACACACACCCTTGCCAACCCCCACACCAACCAGAGGTAATTTAAAAAAAAACAAAACAAACCCAGCAGAATCACAAAAGGCCAAGCAACTCAAGTGTTAAAAAGTGGCCTTTTCACCAATAAGAAAGCTCAGGCCAAATCAGTCAACAACACCCCCACCCCCAAACCAGGAAAAGGGACAACAGGAGAAAAGGCCAAGCAACTCAAGTGTTAAAAAAGTGGCCTTTTCACCAATAAGAAACCTCAGGCCAAATCAGTCAACAACACCCCCCCCCTAAAACCAGAACCAGGAAAAGGGGGGCAAAAGTGGCCTTTTAAACAATGAAAATTAGGCCAAACAGCACCCCCCCGCAAGAACCAGAAGAGAAAAGTAACAGCAGCAGCACAACACAGCAGCAACAAATCAAACACTGAATACTTTTAAAACAGTGAAAAACTTAACTTTTAACAATACAGGAACTTTGCCAACCCCTCCCCCCCAAAAAAAAACCCTTCACCCTAACCCCAAGAAATCCAAGCCACCCAAATCAGGAGAAGTAAAAGGACACTGCACTTTTAAAAGTCCTCTCACTAAATTAAGATATGGGCAAATTGGCAACCCCCCCCCTCCCCAAGCAGAAACCCCTAACCCCCTAACCCTAAATAAGCTACCCCACCACCACCACCACCCAAATCTGGATAAGTAAAGGGACTCTGAGTTTTAAAAAGTCCTTTTACCAACAAAAATAAAACAAGAACCCCAAGACTGTCTTACCTTGTCTTCTCTAGTACTCCAGGGAAGTCTGGTAAGACTGAGTGAGAGAGCAGCAGGCAGCAGCTGAAGCCAAGGGCCAGCCAGCAGCAGCACAATCTCTCACACCAACCAACATACAGCAACAACACAGCAGCAATGGAGGAGTCCAGCCAGGAAGACTCCTTAAAAAGGTTCTCTGGCCCTACAGAGAGCAGTTTCAAAAAATAGCACTGCTCTCTGATTGGCCAGACAACAGTGCTTACTTGGATACCCAAGTAAGCAAAAGATCAAAAGAACAACATCAGCTACACAACAGCCCTGCAAAGCATGCATTTGCAATGCATTTTGCAAATGCATGCTTTGGATTGGCTGCTGGGGCTCCTCTCCCCCCCCCCCCTGATCCCAGGGAGGCTATGGGAGAGGCGGGAAAAGGCTACCAAAGGTGGGAAAGTAGGCAAGCAGCTCCCCTGAGGCTGCAGAAGCCACTTTCCTGCCTTTTGCATTGACATCCATATACTTCCGAATATATATACGGAAGTATACGGGGAGCCATACTCGGCTGCCGCATAATGGGCCCCAATTAGAATCGGCTGCAGCCAATTCTGTATACGGCCGAATCAGTGGTGATTCAGCAGCTTATACAGTTCGGCCGAACCGAATGCACACCCTAGTTTCAACCTTTCTTCATAGGGAAAGTGTTCCAGCCCTTTAATCATTCTAGTTGCCCTTTTCTGGACTTTCTCCAATGCTATAATATCCTTTTTGAGGTGCGGCGACAAGAACTGCACACAGTACTCCAAATGAGACCACACCATCGATTTATACAGGGGCATTATGATACTGGCTGATTTGTTTTCAATTCCCTTCCTAATAATTCGCAGCATGGCATTGGCCTTTTTTATTGCAAACACACACTGTCTTGACATTTTCAGTGAGTTATCTACCACGACCCCAAGATCTCTCTCTTGGTCAGTCTCTGCCAGTTCACACCCCATCAACTTGTATTTGTAGCTGGGATTTTTGGCCCCAATGTGCATTACTCTGCACTTGGCCACATTGAACCGCATCTGCCACGTTGACGCCCATTCACCCAGCCTCAACAGATCCCTTTGGAGTTCCTCACAATCCTCTCTGGTTCTCACCACCCTGAACAATTTAGTGTCATCTGCAAACTTGGCCACTTCACTGCTCACTCCCAACTCTAAATCATTTATGAACAAGTTAAAGAGCATGGGATCCAGTATCAAGCCCAGCGGCACCCCACTGCTTACTGTCCTCCACTGTGAAGACTGCCCATTTATACTCACTCTCTGCTTCCTATTACTCAGCCAGTTTTTGATCCACAAGAGGACCTGTCCTTTTACTCCATGGCTCTCAAGCTTTCTAAGGAGCCTTTGATGAGGAACTTTATCAAAAGCTTTCTGGAAGTCAAGGTAAACAACATCTATCGGGTCTCCTTTGTCCACATGTTTGTTCACCCCCTCAAAGAAATTAAACAGCTTAGTGAGGCAAGATCTTCCCTTACAGAACCCATGCTGAGTCTTCCTCAATAACCTGTGTTCATCAAAGTGCCTACTCATTCTGTCCTTGATAATGCTTTCTACCAACTTTCCTGGCATTGAAATCAGACTGACTGGCCTGTAATTTCCCAGATCTCCTCTGGAACCCTTTTTAAAGATGGGGGTGACATTTGCTACCTTTCAGTCCTCAGGAATGGAGGCAGATTTCAATGAAAGATTACAGATTTTTGTTAGAAGATCCACAAGTTCAACTTTGAGTTCTTTCAGAACTCTCGGATGTATGCCATCCGGACCCGGTGACTTATTAGTTTTTAATTTGTCTATCAGTTGTAGGACCTCCTCTTTTGTCACCTCAATCTGACTCAGGTCTTTCAACACCCCTTCTAAAATTAGTGGTTCTGGGGTGGGCAAAAAGTTCTCATCTTCCACAGTGAAGACGGAGGCAAAAAATGCATTCAGCTTCTCAGCCATTTCCCTATCCTCCTTCAGTAATCCTTTTACCCCATGGTCATCCAAGGGCCCCACTGCCTCCCTGGCTGGTTTCTTACTTCTAATATATTTGAAGAAATTTTTATTGTTCATCTTTATGTTTTTTGCAATATGCTCCTCATAGTCCCTTTTTGCCTGCCTGATCACAGTCTTGCATTTGATTTGCCACAGCTTGTGTTCCCTATTACTAATCTCACTTGGACTGGTTTTCCACCGCTGAAAGGAGTTCTTCGTACCTTTTACAGCTTCCATTACTTTGTTTGTTAACCATGCAGGCCATTTCTTATGCCTGTTTGTGCCTTTCCTAACTTGTGGTATGTATTTTATCTGAGCTTCTAGGATTATAGTTTTAAATAGTCTCCAAGCTTCCCCAAGGGTTTGACCGTATTTACATTTCCTTTCAGTTTCCTCCTCACATGCCTCCTCATCTCAGAAAATTTACCCCTTTTAAAGTTAAACATGGTTGTGGCGGTCTTTTTGGGCAACTCCCTATTTATACAAATAGTGAAATCAATAACATTATGGTCACTGCTCCCAAGCGGCGCAATCACTTTTACATCTCTTACCAAGTCTTGGGCATTACTTAGGACCAAATCCAGGATCGCCCCACCCCTGGTAGGTTCTGAGACCATCTGCTCCATAGCACAGTCATTGAGAGCATCTAGAAACTCAATCTCTTTCTCTCAACCAGAACACATATTGACCCAATCTATCTGCAGGTAGTTAAAATCACCTATTACGACACAGTTTTTACATTTAGCCGCTATCTTTAAGCCTTCCATCATATTATAATCGTCCTCTCTCTTTTGATTTGGTGGGCGATAACAAACTCCCATAGTTAAATTTCCTTTTGGGCCCTCTATTTCAACCCAAAGCATTTCTAAAAGGGAATCTAATTATCTGACCTCAGTCTTACTGGACCGTATATCCTCTCTGACATACAGAGCCACCCCACCTCCAACCCTTCCCTCCCTATCCTTCCGATATAACTTATATCCAGGAATCACCGTGTCCCACTGATTCTCCTCATTCCACCAAGTTTCTGCAATTCCCACAATGTCTATGTTTTCTCCCAACACTAAATATTCCAATTCACCAATTTTACTTCGAACACTTCTAGCATTTGCATACAAACATCTATAATTTCCCAGGCAAGCTAGGCCCACCATCTTCCTCCTGCCGCCTCGAGACTCTGGCAGACAGTCCATACTGTTTGTCACCATCACAGTGGACAACTCTGATCCGTTACCTGGTAGAAAAATAGCAGCCAACCCTTCATCTCTTTGAGACGAGTCCTCCCGAACCAGAGACATTTCATCTTCTGTCAGCTTTCTCCCAAGATTTAGTTTAAAAACTGCTCTGCCACCTTTTTGATTTTAAGCGCCAGCAGCCTGGTTCCATCCGGGGACAAGTGGAGACCGTCTCTTTTGTACAGCTCCCGCTTGTTCCAGAAAGCATCCCAGTGCCTAACAAACTTAAACCCTTCCTCCTTACACCATCGTCTCATCCATACATTGAGACTTCTAATTTGTGCCTGTCTTTCCTGCCCTGCACGTGGAACAGGTAGCACTTCTGAGAAGGCTACCTTGGAGGTCCTGGCCGTAAGTCTCCTGCCTAGCAGTCTAAATTTTTCCTCCAGGACTTCACGACCGCATTTCCCCACATCGTTGGTGCCAACATGCACCACGACCATAGGCTCCTCCCCAGCACTATCAGCCTATCTACTACACGCGTAATGTCCGCTACCTTCGCAGCAGGCAGGCAAGTCACCATACGGTCAGTACATGGTTTCGCCACCCAGCTGTCTACTTGCCTAAGGATCGAATCACCAACTACCAACCCCCCCCCCCCTCTTCCCCTGCCCAGGGATGGTTCCTTGGTGCGAAAGGATTCCCACTCACCAACCGAAGAAGAGGTCCCTTCTGAGGGTGCTTTCCCCTTATCCTCAGCACGGTGCCCTGTTCCCTCTCGACCCTCACGCTCTCTGGCAGCAACGGGGCTGCTATGTTCAGAGCGGGGCTCATCTAATACACCCCTGAGAGTCTTCCCCAAGTGCCTAACTGACCATCTCTGCTTCTCCAGGGCAGTCACCTCGGCCTCAAGGGTACGAACTCGTTCCCTAAGGACCAGGAGCTCCTTGCATCGAGCACACACCCAAGACTTTTGTCCTTTGGGCAGATAGTCATACATGTGACACTCAGTGCAAAACCCTGGAAAGCCCCCACCTCCCTGCTGGCATTCTATCTTCATGATATATATATATATATATATATATATATATATATATATATATATATATATATATATATATATATATATATATATATATATATATATATATATATATATATATATATATATATATATATATATATATATATATATATATATTAAAATATACAGTACTCTTTAAATGCTGTTTGTTTAAGTGGCTCCCCTTCTGGAGGGTCAACTTACCTTATTGGGAGAACAAGGAAATCAGGAATCTGGGTTCCTGGTCCTTAGAGAGCCCCTAGGCAAAGAGCCACAGGCTAAGAGCCCTTTAGCTCTCACCAAAGGCTCGCACCTTTGGCAAGGTGCAGCTTAAAATGCAAAGAGGGTGGAGCAGAGGCACTCCTAAGCAATCAGCAGCAATCACTCTCACTCACTCTCAATCACTTTTACCTTTAGCCCACTCAACCAAACAAACAGCAGTTCCCCAGCTATCACAACTCAGAATTTTAGGTAGTCCCACAAACCTCAGAATGAAGTCTTTCAAAACTCAGAAATTCTCAGCAACTTCTCCAGCTGTCTCAGCTATCAGAGCTGCTCTGCTCTGCTCTGCTCCTCTCAGACCTCTGTGGGATGCAACTTATAAGATGCAACTTATCTAGTATAACCTACTGTTATTGAAAATGGCTTACCAAAATTTTATTTTTTATTTATTCAGAATGTCACATTCAGGGCCAAGAGAAAACAGGGGCCACAATGTGTATGTAGAACAAAATAAAGAAGAAAATCACTGTGTCAAAAATGAATGCCAAAATCAAAATTCTATGTAAAAATTATTGTATTTAAAAAGTCAATAAATATGTGAAAATCAACAACAGTAGCTCCTACGGCTTGTAGCTCATTATTCAATAAAATACAGTAGCTCATTATTCAATAAAACTAGCACAAAATAAAACTATATTCAATAAAACTAGCACAAAATACATTCAATCCATAGGATAAGAATTCACATAAATCAATCAAGACTGTGCTAAAAAAAATCAAAACAGAAAGCATGACTTATACCAAAAGATTATATGAATCAGTCCAGAATCAATCCAACAATCACTCCAACATTGGTCAAACAAATTTCAATCTGTAATAATAAGGTCAACAATAAGCACAGAGGAAAGGTGTATAAACCTTTGAATTCAGAGATCAAGGTCCAAGGGTCAGGGTAAGGAGGGTCAAGAGTTCAAGGGCTGAGGAACAGGTGTGGGATGCAGACTTTGGGTCCCAAGCCATTGGAGTAAACACAGATTACCAGTGACAAGGTAGAAGATAGTAGGGTAGAGCTCTGTTTGCTAAGTAGGTCAGCTCACAGTGGTGTGACAAGCAGGGTTGCTTTTATCTAGCTCTTTTGTTTTCATCCCCTGAAGCCCAGATATCACTTCTTACGGCTGCATTCCTACAGGTTCAAGTCTTTTACTGTTTCCCTTTCAGCCTGTCAGTCCTGGTCCTATAAGGAGTCCGCTTCAGGAATTAACATTGATCATTGCTGAGCAATTAGGTGAACACTTTGGCTTTTCTCTAGAGCTGTCAAGCATTCTCTCCTCCTTCTATACTCTTCTGGTATGGGAGACGCTGGCAGAGATGGAGACACCAGCCTCTGTGGCATCTCTTTCTTGTCTTGGAAGACTGAGCAGCTTGACCATGATCGGAAATGTTCTCACTTTCTGATACTTCTCCTGTTGGGTCTGCTGCTGGACCCAGCTGCTCAGGTGGGGATTCCATTGGTGCGGGTCCCAATTCTTCTGATCCCTCCAAGGAGGAGAAGGTGGCAGCCTACTGGCCCTTGACACAGAATCTTTTTCGCTCACTTTTCTCCATTTGAGAACCCAAGGTGACTAACACTAGGTTGACCTTATTAGACTTAGAGCAGTGTAACCCTGCTGAACAATGAACTAGGATAAACAGCCCTCAGCCAGCAAATGCCAGGAGATTTGGGGAGTGGTGCTGGGATAGGTTGGTGTTTCAAGGGAATATGACATAATTTCTGTGTGATGCTCTAAAAATTTCCCTAATCTCTGTGGTCTTTACCTTGTGTGATGCTCTAAAAATTTCCCTAACCTCTGTGGGGAAATTCCTAGAGTGAAGTGAAGGATATGATGTCAGTTCTAGGTGAATGGGTTATAGACGTGACATCACTTCCAGATAATAATGTATGTTTCCCCAAATCTCTTAGTGGGCTCAACAGTTGGAGGGGAGCCACAAGGAGCTTGGTGCCATTGATGGGCTTGATAACTGGGAGCAGTGTGGGGCTGTCATGAGCCCTGACAAGGAGGAGCTGGACGGGTTAACAGACCTGAAAGAGTTGCCAGTCAGTTCCTCAGCTGAACAAACAGCAGCTGGCCCATCAATCACTCTCCAGGCTGTTGATGATCAATCTCCTCTGAGCTCTCCTCCTCCCATCTCAAGAGTTCGAAGCAGGTTCCGGAAAGAACTTTCAGAGCGAAGACATGAAACACGCCGATGCTTCAGATCTCTCAGCCCTGATTTCTAGCAGAGTCACGGCCACCCAGGGAGCAGGCTGATTGAGACTCCCATATAGCTCCCACCCAGGGCCTGGTAACCTTGTGGAAGCAACAAGTCTATTCTCTGGCTTGCATCCACGCTCCTTCCTGATCCTGACCTGCTTGATTTCCTTGGTACCCTGACCTTGTGGCTTTTGGACATTGACTTGTGATTCCGGTTTGTGATTCTGCATTGGTAAATTGGCTCCTGCTTGACTTCCTGGACTTTGACCTTGGACTGGCTTTGGACTCCTGCCTGCCTGCACCCTGAGAACTTGATGGGGGCTCACTGCTGTCATTGCTGATAGAGGGAAGAGAAAGTTTTTTGGAGCTGGCAGTGATGGGGGGAGAGTTGGTGCTTGGGGTAGAAGCTTCAGCAGGCTGAAACTACCACTGATGGGGGCCAAACGCTGTGGTGGCCCCAAGGACAATAGCTATGATGGAGGTAATTAAGATGGGTAGAGGAATAAATCCCCAAGAGTATCAAGGTTCCCCATACGTATTACTTAATATTACCAACCATCAAAAGGGTAAGTGAACAGGGCAGACTTTATTTGGAGTTTAAAAGAGAACAAACATAGCACTGAGCAAACATGTCTGCAGATGTATCTCCAGAACTGATGCATAGCTACCAAAACAGCCACCTAGTGCAGAGGTGTCAAATTCAATTGTTACAAGGGCAAGATCTGACATAAGTGTTACTTTGCTGGGCCAGGTCATTTGTGCCATAAAATATAGTGCACGTACCAAAGATATAAAGTTTAGAAAGGATGCAGGCAAGCTCAATTAAAGATACTCTACTCAAAATTTTTTTTAAAAAAGGAATTGATACTTAGCAGTGAAAGCAATGGATTTACTGGGGATCCCACTAAGGACCCCAGTAAATGTATTTAATCATATGCAAGACTAGTTTTTTTTCCCCAAACAATACCATAAAAGGGGAAGTACCTTATATTTCCATGCATACCAGTTGCTTGAGGGCCGAGTAAGAGTCCTGGAAGGGCCAGTTCTGGTCCGAGTAAGAGTCCTGGAAGGGCCAGTTATGTTTGACACCCCTGATGCACAGGGCCTCTGATGACGATCTCAGCTGGCTATGATATTCATATGGGGTAAGACATTCCTTAAGATATTGTACCTCAGACTATTTAGAACTTTAAAGCTCCAGCTGGCACTTTCACTGGAAACCAGTAGATACCTCTTAAGTATAAATGAAATGTGCTTGTTGTAGCTGGCTCTGGTTAATGAACTGCCTATTTTATGTTGGACCAGTTGAAGTTTCTAGTGACCTTCCAAAGCCAGCCATTACTAGGGCATGGATAACAGTGGCAAGATAATGTTGTTTTGAGGAGTGGGAATGCAGCTGGCATGCCAACCAAAGGTAATGAACACAACTCTACACTAAAAGCACTCTAAATTTGTGTGCTGACCAAACTGAATACAGTAAAGCATAGTGGCCTACCAGAAGATTTGTAGGTCTGGGGATTGTTTTTGTTACCTACCCAGCCTACAGAAACAGGGACAATGTAAAGCACCAGGCAAGCCATTAGAAATGACTGGTAGGCTGCATTCAGTTTTGTGGTAAGTTGTTCAGGCCTGATTTAGAAAGACTGAAAGCAAATTAATTTTCATAAGTAATATTTAGCTTTTTCTGACCTATTGTTGGTGAGACTAAAAACAACATGGCATTCTAACTGAAATTCACCCAACCTTTCTAAAATCACAGTAGCATGAACATTGAGGAGTCAATGTTTACACATCTTAAATCTAAAAATCGGGCAAGAAATTTCATATAAAGTTTCCGTTTCATGTGACTATGTAGAATGGGCCTGATTAAAAATGACTATGGGTTTACAGATAGAAGAACATACTAGCTAACAAGTAGTCAGGATGAGGTAGGGAAAACATCTCTCAACACTAGGAATGGCAGGGAGAGAAAATGATAATTTAAATCATCTGAGATAGGAGAGGTAATTGAAGTACCCAATGGCAAGAAATGATGTACCCAGAGAAAGGTTTAGGTGTTGAGGAACAGAAGCACCAACTGACACAAAGATACGCTATTAAATATCACTGATGTGCACTGACATTTTTCAATACTGCAGATTACTTTTTTAAAATGGCTTGACCTAAAACAAACAACAAACAAAAAGAAACCTGTAAGAAATTTATTTCTGTATCATGCCTCCATTGTAACCTTTGCTTGACAAGGTTTTGAAAAAGATAAGATGGCAGAGTAGTTTTACTTGGCTCTTTTGTATGGATCCTTGCTATGTCCCCAATAAATATAGTATACTCTTACTTCTGGAAACAAAAGGATAGCCATCATTTCTGTACCCTTGCTTTCTAAGGGCACATGTGTCCTTTGGGATACATTCTGTACAGTCAGAGCAGAACTTCAGTTCCAAACATGGTGTAAGAAGCAGTATTTGAACAAAAAGATTCTCATGTTTGGGCTATCCTGTTTTCAGTGGCGAGGATAACTGCATAAACCCACACATTTTACTAGTGGTTTATTGACCTGCAGATGTGCAGTGTGCTCCCTGTCATAACAAGACTGGTGGACCAATGGTATAAAAGGGGGAGTCATACAAATGTCAGTTATCATTGGGTGTTATACTGATACAAAGGAACAATATTTACAGATTGTTTACAAATAAATTTTGTAGAGCTGGGTTGGAACCAATGGCTAAAAGATATTATTCTGTGACCAGGATCCAGAGAACTTAAGGTGTGTCCAGCAAATCCAGAAGAATGTTTTTTCTGCTTGAACACATATATAAATCTTTACTGTATGAGAGACAGAAAGGCATAGAGAACTAATAATGCTCCTTATTAGCTCCAGCCCTGCACATCAGTAATCAACATTTACAGATACTGCCTTAACACCAACCATCTTTGTATCTTCCAACTCAAAGCTGTGGCTTTCATTAAATTATCCAATAGTCCCAATGAGCTGCAGAGAAGGACTGGTTACGACCTACTTCTTTATGACCCATGCAACTGATAAAAGTAAGTCAAGGCTAAGTTATTTCCTCTTGAGTGTTATGCTGTGGAGTGGTCCACGGCAATAAGTGCTTAAGTGACATAAGGGAGTCGAGAAAGCATGTATAATGACAGAGGATAGCTTTTCTAATAGCTTCTTTTAAAGAATTAAAGAATAAGATTGAGGAAATGGAGTAACTGAGACACAATGAAGTAGAAAAAAGAATCCTCTCATTAGGGAACAATCTAAACCTGTCTGCTATGTTTTAAAGAACTGTTATCGGAAACTTTACCTAAGATATTTCTCCCCCTCCCCCAGGAATTCCCAATTTCCCCTCAATTGTACTTCTGTATTGGTACAACTCCAATCATTATTTTTTTACAATAAGGGACAAAATTTATATGCAATTTTTGCACTAATAAAACATATGGGACAATTCGCTTTCTTTTGATTTGAAGTATAGAGAAAACATAACTACTTCTCTAAAAATCTTTTGTAACAGAAAGCCTCATGTTAAAAAAACAAACATACTGAAAGAACATTTGTGATGCCATACAGACTTGTCTTTTTAAACATAGAGTTTCTTTGGCAATTCTGAAAGAGTGCATTAGCACACAGAATTATTGTTGTAGGAAAATTCAATCTGTTGATTTGACTTCATGGTGGACTCTTCACAGTCTGTATCATTTCCACTCCACTTCACTGATGGTGGAAAAGCTTTTTTCATGGTTTATTTAGCAGAAAGTCATTTTGATTAGCAAGCTGAGTAATACTTTACAGCTGTTTGCAATTACTGCATCTGTTCTATCAGTGGGCTCAGCTATTGGAGACTATATTGACAGAAATGCAAAATGCAACAGAAATGGTACAAGGGGAGACACATAGGCATGCTTCAGAGAGCTCAACATCATGTCATGAGAAAACCAGTATCATGTTATTCTCAAATCAGTGCTACAGATGCCAAGCCAAAGACTAGATACATTGAAAGTATAGACATTTCAGCTTAAGAGTAATCCTCCCATGGTTCCACTTGCAAAATATGCTAATTGTGGTTAAGTAGATTTCTTGTGTGGAGAAAGTACAGACCCAATAGGATCAAAATGGAATATATATATATATATATATATATATATATATATATATATATATATATATATATATATATGGATATAAATCCTGGAACATCCATATGCACTTTAAATTGGGCTGACCAATCTTAGTTTCTTACTTTCTGCCCTGAGGTTCTGACACCTCCTGCACACTGACTGCTTCTGGCTGATCACCAGAATGCCACTCTTGATGATCAAGTTTTCAAAACATAGTGATTCCTGTGGATATATTAGGTGACACCATGTTTACATCCATCAAGTGACTTGTTCATATCCATGCATGAATGTTTGTTTGAAGATTCAGAAATAGGAACAGCTACAACAGGTAGTCATCGGAGGAAATTTTGTAGCTGAGACCTTCCACGTGTTAAATACAACTTGGGCATATAAAGAGGCTTACCAGTCAATGGCTGTCCTCTAGCTATAAAATGCTACACTTGAATGTCCATTCCTATCAGCTTTCTGAGCTCTAAAACAGTCCTAGTCAATGTGTTATGTATTGTAACCCTCCTGGTGTTAACAACCATACTCTTCCTTGGATTAGGAGCAACATCAAGAAAGATTGTCACAGACTGCAGTATTGCACATGTTTCGCTAGGCTAAAAAGCCAGTCAGGAGGCAATCAATGTGGTTCATTGGTTTCAGTGTTGCACTATGTTTTGGGAGATCTGGGTTCAAACTTTCAGTCTGTCATGTAGCTTGCTGGTGATCGTGGGTCAATCACACCTCCCTTTTAAGAGCAAAAAGGTAGGGTATACATTTTGTAAATAAATAAAATAATAAATAGTGTGTTGTAAGGATAAAATGGAAGAATGTAATTTGATTTTAAACTGCCCTCTCCCTAAAAATAGGGCTCCAAGTGGCATAATATTATAAATTTAAATAAAATTCCCAATTTATTAAAACAATAATGGACCTATAAATTAGAAACAATAAGATGGTGATAAACTACCAGAGTATGCCACTGCCTCATGGGGGGAGGGGAAGCATGGGAAAAAACAGGAAGACCAGGACTGCCAGCCACTGTCCTCAACCAAATGCTCAGCAGAACATCACTGCCTTACATGCCTTGAAGAACTGCATTAAGTCTCACAACTCATGGATGTTATTTGGCAGAGAGTTCCACAAGGTTGAGGCTAGGGCTGAAAATGCCCTGGCCCTGGTCAAGACAGGGGATCAGATTCACATCAACTGAGTGCAGTGGTTTTCCAAGGGTATACCGGGAGGGGAGAGGTGGTCCTGGAGACACGTGGGTCTCTGATTGTTAAGGGCCTTAAAGGTCATTACCATAACCTTGAACTTGATCTGGTACTCCACCAGAAGCCAGTGCAGCTCGTGGACACAGGTTGAACATGTACCATAGGTGGGATCCCCATAAAGACCTGCTGTACCATATTCTGGATCAGCTGGAGTTTCCAGGTCAGCCTCAAGGGTAGCCTTACATACAGAAAATTACAGTAGTTCAATCTGGAGGTGACAGTTGCATGGATTACTGTGACTAAGTCAGAGTGGGACAGTTGGGAACCCAGTTTCCTGACCTGGTGTAGCTGGAAAAATGCCATTCTGGCAACATTTGTGATCTGGGTCTCCATTGATAAGGAAGTATTTAAGATCATACCCAGGCTCTTGACAGTTGGTGCTAGTATTAAGGACACACCGTCAAGGGCCAGGAGACAGCACCCTAGACCTGAATCTGCCCTGCCCCATCTTAGATAAAACCTCCATCTTAGCAGGATTCAGTCTCAGCTGGCTCTGTTTCAACCATCCCACCATGGGCGGGGGGGGGGGAGGGGAGAAATCTTGTTTCTTGTGCTGAGCTGTTCAAGGAGATCCAGAATTAGATTGCTGATTAGAGTTGATTGCTTGATGGGAGCTGGAGAGGAAGGCTAGATTCAGTTATCCCAGAAACATATGATTGCCAACAAACCCCAGCTTCTATGCTAGGCTTTTCAGTTTAGGGAAATAAGTGCTAGCCCTCCTCTTGATGTATGTCCTCATTCAACTAGGAATATCTACACGGGAACATGCTGCTACATGTGTATGGTGTATGGCCCTAGTTGAATTGGGATGGATATATATATGGATTTTGTATATAAGAACACATTTTTGACTGAGCCTGAAAAAGGTAGGAGACCTCAATATATGATTGTTTCACAATCACAAAACAAGCTTCACATTACACTGCACTGTTAACGATTTTTATTTCAGCTCAGCTTGGTGGACAAGTTGATGCAAGTTCATCAAAGAAAACATAATTTACTTTTGCCAGTGGCAGCATTTTCAACACTTACTTGAAACAGCTGATAATCTGACACCAAAGAGTTAGCAGATTACTTCATAGTATTTTGTTTGACTAACAAGACAAACTGTTTCAAAACGATATTCATATACATTGATGGAGCAGTAATTTAATTTATTCTGTGTCACTTCTGTATAATAGCCTTTCCCCTTATTACTTTGCCTTTTATGCTCTAAGACATGGAACAAATAAAATAAATGTTCTGCTTTTTACACATTCTGATCTTTCCCTCTTTAGTAAGCCTAAATCCACTAAATGTGAATTGCTTAGGAAGAGCTTTAATTGTAAACTTCATTCCAGATCTCTAAGTAGTTTCAAAAACATCTGCAATTATTGATCTAGTGTATATTTACAAATGAAAAGAAATTAAAACTTTTTGTCAAAAGCTCTGGATGCCTGTTGTGTAACAGCTTTCCATACCTGTGGCATGGATTACTAGTGTAATGTATAGTCATACAACCTATCCTGTTCCAATCAAGGACATATCAGTGGGTGGGCTTTTTCTTTTTGCTGTTGTCCTCTGACTGTGGAACTCCCTCCTACAGGTGTTGAGAACAACTACTAAAAGCTTGCTAGGTGGGTTTGAATTTTGTTGTTATTCTGTATTTTTTGCCGTCACATTGGTGAGATGTTCTGTGCTATTATTTGGGGCAGCAATTGGCTATCAATAAAAGAGTTCAGTGCAACAAGAACACTCAGAAGATAGGCACTGCTTCTGAGCCAAAATGGGAAAATGCATGTTGTGGACATTTTTGTCCACCAGAAATACACCCTTTTTGAGTGGTTATCAGCACCTTTTTGCAGAAGGCTACAAAACTGTTTCAAAAAGGGCAAGTGTTGAAGGAAGAGAGAATACTTCCCAGTCAATTAGGCAACAGACCAACACTCTCTCACTCTGATGCAGTCATGCATAAGGAAAAAGGGAGGATAGGAATCCATGTTTGGATCAACACCTGAATGCAGTCTATTTAAAATAATGCAATGCAATTCAAAACCATTTACAGTGCAATCCTAAGAAGAATCAAATCTTTGCAGCCCCAGCTCTTAGGATGGAAATGGGGGAGACTTGCCTGCCATATGTCCCTGACCAATCAGTATCAATTAACATTTGTATGCCAGTTTTGGAAGAAATATATGAAATAAAATGGCTACAACTTTATTGGTTATAACTGTAAAGGCATTAGCATAGCATGGGTCCCTCTAGGGACATTGGTGGGCATTGATGGTCCTGGAGCTGGCCTGCTCCCATAAAGCCCTCATGTCAACACTCCATAAGGGGATCTCCATTAACAGAGGACAGCATGCAGGCCAATTTCCTCGGATCTGGCCCCATACTGATACTGCCAAAAGTTATTAAAGCATCAAAAGAAAGTAAGTAACAATGCTGTGATCAGCCTTCCTGCCCTACATAAAATCTGTCACCGACCGCATTGGCAAAATTCTCAAACGCCATAATGTTGACACAGTCTTCAAGCCCACACAACAGATCCGCTACATGCTGCGCTCGGCCAAAGATATGAGAGATCCACTTTCAACCCCTGGAGTCTACAAAATACCCTGCTCCTGTGGTGCAGTCTACATTGGCACTACCCAACGCAGTATCAACACCCGTCTCACCGAACACAAGAGACACTGTCGCTTGTTTCAGCCAGAAAAATCAGCTGTAGCTGAATTGCACTTCAAGAAGGAGACCACGTCATCCACTTTGAAAGAACTGAAGTCCTTTCTACGGTCTCACATTATCATACCCGCCTGAACAGAGAAGCTATTGAGATTTACAAACACCAGCACAATTTTAACAGAAAGGGAGAAGGCATTTTCATCCACCAATCTTGGTACCCAGCTCTGCAAAACACCCTACAGACTATAAATTGCAGAAAGTCTCAGAACAACCAGCAAATTCCACAGAACAATCAGCACAGTCAACAACCATCTTCCTTATCTTCAAACCCCTTCCAACCCTCCCAGCAATTAACACAGAACAATGGTCACATTCAACAGCCAGTTTCCTTATCACTACCCTTCCAGGAAGCCCCACCAAACAATGGGCACATCCACAAACCAATTGCCCTTTCACCACACCCCCTCCAGCTTACAAATAGCAGCTCTCCAGCAGCCCTGGCCCCACTCAATGCATAGCAGCCAAGAAGGTCTGAGCGCCTGCTCCGGCTGCAACGCCACTGAGGATGTTCTCCGCAGCTGAGAACGAAACGTCTGGAAGGAAAACTTTCTCCAGTAGAACACGGCACTTGATCCCGAAAGATTCTACAAACCCTAATAATGCTGTGATCCCCCAACTCCATGGACTATCCCCTATGAAATTATGACTGCAGTCCCAAGAGCTATTGTAAAGGCAGGACAGGTGGGCTGACTGTTACAGAAGTGAGCGACTGTTACAGAAGTGAATGCTGGAATGGAGGCTTGGTAATGTGGCTGCCCTCTTCCCTCTCAAAGCCTCCCACCAGCACCCACAGAACCTTTCTATAGGGTGAGGGAGAGGCCTGCCTTCCCACCATTGTCCTACCTTCTCCAAGCTACCCCTGCAACCGGCCCAGTCTCTCTGTAGCCAGCCTAGCTGTCACTGACTGGCTCTCCCCACCCTCTCAAGTGCTGCAAAATGAGCAGCTACATTTGCAGCAAAAGTTTAACTTCACAAAATTCAGCAAAACCCTGGTGATAAATGAAGCAGTGGCAGCACCTATGACCAAAAAAAAGAGTTAACTCATATTCCTATCAATTAAAACTATAGAAATGCTGGTTTAGATAACATTTTAGAGGCCATGGACTGTTTGGCATCCCCATTATTTCTGCTAGTGAAAGTAGTTAATGCAGTGTCATCTAGGAATGATAAGCAAATTGTTTCTCCCACTGCAAGATGACCCTTCAGGCAGGTTTTGAGAAGGCTCGCCACACCTTTCTTTATCAGAGCAAGGGTCTTGTGGTAGGAGGACAGCTGGATGAATCAGCAACAAGCAGACTTAATATTTTTGAAGATCCAGTTACCCAATATTGTTTACTTCATAGCTAACAATACATGCCTTTAAGAAAAATGGCAAAGGCATTCAGTTGTCATTTAGATATGATGGATGTCATGGAGGACATGACATTTTGTTCTCATCAAATCCCTATTATGGGCTACTTTGATGGACTGTAAAAGGGGGAAATATTTTAAAAGGCATTTTGGCATTTCTGGTTTTTCCTAGATTTAAAGCAAAGATACCAAAGTGCATATGTCTTCAGCATTTGTATACACTGTAAATTTTATACTATCAAAAGATGCATTTGTATTACATGATAATTCCTAGCAGCATAGTATAATTGGGTTTCATGATCCAATGCAGTCATCTCAAGAATGCAGTACATTCAGTGACAGCCAATCTATGATAATGATCAACAATGCACTTGCTGAACAGGGAATTTCACAGTTGCAGGGACTGCACTACGGTCATACAGTGACTAAGTCATAGGTAGGCAGCCTTGGTTTATCAACCCATTTTGGAAAGTTAATGTTGGCAAAAAACACTAGCAAAGGAGGAACTTTCCTATTCCAAGGGTTGATGAAAAGACAGAGATCACTGATCTTTTAGTCTTTCTGTATCCTTCAGATTAACCCTTTTGGACAGAAAGTGTTTGCAATTGCTTTTGTCTCCCTTTATGTTCATGACAATTGTGTGTTGGCACTGATCTTGGCTGCTCTTCTTCCCCAGCAAGTAAAGCAAAGCAGTTTGTCAACATCATGGAGGCTAATATGTCCTCCCCCCTTGCTGTCCCATGTTCCTAAATGATTTAAGCAGTTTTAAACTTTTCTTAGATTTAAAATAATTTATATATGATATACAGGGCTGACTCGTCCACTAGGAAAACTAGGCGGTTGCCTAGGGCATCTGGAGGGAGGGCATCGAATTGGGCTCTCCTCCACCTGGTGCCCAAGACAACCACCTAGTTTGCCCCTCTCCCCCCCCCCCCCGCTGCTGCCGCTTCCCATTCTCCATGTCTCCCTTCCCATCCACCACACTCCATTGTGTGCCCCTCCCTGCTCGCTGTGATGAGGCTGGACCTACCAGCTTCGAGGCAGGTGGCAGGGCCTTGTTTTGTGAAGAGAAAGCTGGCAGAGGCTTCGCTCCCCCCTAACTTGCATTTTTGGAAAGGAGTGGGGAGAAGCCTCCGCCAGTTTTCTCTTTGCAAAGCGCAGCCCTGCTGGCTGCCTTGAAGTCAGTAGGGCCAGCCTCATTGTGGTGAGTGGGGGGGCATGTGGTGGAGCACAGGAGAAGGGAAGGGAGGGGGCTGGCGACAGTGAGCGCAGTGGAGGGGCACCACGGCGGGGAGCCTGCCTGGGGCGCCATGCCCCCTAGAGCTGGCATTGACTATATAGGTACATTGTTGCCCACAAAATTTTAAATCATAAAAAGTAGAGAACAACAGCTGACATACAGATGATAGATTTTTGTGTTTTCCCCTCTTTTTTGTTTTTTAGGCCACTTCTGCTCTGGAAGTTAGTGTGACCATGGAAATTTCCCTTAAGATGTTTCCCCTTCTCAATTAACACTGCTTTATCTTCTCCATAATATTTGTACAATTTACTGTATTTGTACAATATTTACTGTAGGCCTTGTACCTACAGTAAATATTGACAAATTAATGTATCATTAAATCTGAAATATCCCTTCTTGTCACTTTCAGGCAAATATGAGCATGAATAGCTTGCCTGTTGAAATTTGCTAATAGCTTAGTTTTAGAGTAAAGGGAAAAGGGAACTTTTATTTCAAAGGATGTCCTATAAGTACAGATATGGTCTGTGGCTAGTTCACACTTGCTAGCAGTCTCATACAACTGTCCTGAATTTGTCGGCTGCATATTCATGCAAAATAGCTACTTGTGGGACCCAGCACATTGATGGATGTTAAGCTACTTGCAATTTGCAAAACACTGTGGCAGTCATGAATGGACATCACAGTAAATGTGTACAGTCTCCACAAAAAGATTCTCCATGTAATTACACCCCAGCAATTAGCCTACTCCAGCCAAAGGCACGAGAGCCATAGATAAGCATGAACTTGGGATGGAGGGGGGTGGAGAGAACAATTCGGCCCCTTCCCAGCCGAGCAGTCCATAGACTGCTGAGGCTGGGGGCCGCCCATTGCCTCCCCGCGCGGATTAGAGGCAATGGGTTATCCCTGAGGGGAGGGGGTGAGGAGCAGCCTTAAGAGGCTGCTCCCGCCCCCTCAAACGCAGTAGGAAAATCGCTCTCGGCCGAGCAGGCACCTACCAGTTGCTGCTGTCTGCTGCGGGCCTTGTGAGAGCATTTTGCGGCGTGGCTGGCTCGGGGCAAGCTGAGGACGGCGTCGGCGTTGCTGGAGCGTCTGTGTCGGCGGGTGAAGAGTCCGGGTTCCGGAGCCTGGTCGGCGCGGGCAGCTTTCCGGCGGCGCGTTCGCTCCTTTGTAGGGCCTCCCTTCCCTGACTACCCACCCCCCTCCCCTTCCCATTGCTGTGTGGCCTTGTTTAGGCCGGAGGCCGTCCGCCGGGCCGAGGGCCCTAGCGGCGGCGGCAGGCTGCATTGTTTTCTTCGGGCCGAGGGCCCTAGCGGCAGCAGCGGGCTGTATTATTTTCTTCGGGCGGTGCTTAGGGCAAGCGGGCGGAGCCGCGCTAGACCTCTTAGTTTTGTTGACGCCCCCCCCTCCTCACTCATTTAGCCCCCAGGCTATAGGCCTGATAAGGGGCTTGTAGTTTAGCTGCCCTTGCCTGGTGGGTTGCCTGGGGAGCCGGAGGCCTTCCTGGTTCACTTGTTGTCAGCCCTTGCGGGGTTGCTGGGCTCAGGTCCCTTCCCCCTTGCCCATACCTTTCTTTGGCAGGGTGGTGGTTCGGGGTGGAGACCCTGTGCTATTGGGCAGGTTGCTCTTGGCCTGTGGGCTTCAGTGTTAAGATATCAATAAATAAATAAATAGGAGATAATTGAATATGGGTCCTAAGAAGGGACAGGGCAACAAGAAAGGCAAACAGCCTGCCAAGCGACCCGCCAAGAGACCGACCCCTGAGGCGCCCCCGCAGGAAGAGGGTGATGAGGCTCAAACAAGGCAGGCCATCATGTCTCAACTAGCTGCCCTGGAAGAGGCGAGGGGCATGGCGGGCCCTTCCCGGAGGGCCTCAGGTCTGTTAGGATCCGGTAGAGTGGCCACCATCTCCTTTCAGAAGGAGGTGCTGGCTCGCCTTTCTGTGTTGCAGGAAGCCGAAGGAAGCAGTGGTGCGTCCAAGGAGGGAGTGCTGCAGGAAGAGGAGCAGAGCGAGGAGCCTGAAGCGGTGGTGGTGGTGCCACCTGTTGGGGAAGGTAAGTTTCCCGTGCCACAGCAGGGAATGGTATGGCCGTGGGGCCCGTTGGGGCCCAATGCGGCTTCAGTCTCTCAGCCAATGGGAGGAGCCCAAGGTGTAGGGGCTAATTATTTGGGGGCGGTGCCACCTGTTGGGGGACCTTTGGGTCCCAGTTCACTGCCTCAGGTGAGTGCTGCTTCAGCAGTGCCCACGCCTGTTAGTTCTGGCCTTAGGTGGGGGGCGGCGCCGGGGAGCGATGGCTATGGTGGTAGTCTCTGGTTGGGTGGCCATGGGCCGGCAGTTTGTGTGCCACCTTGGGGATGGCAACAAGCCTCGTCCATGTCTTTACCATGGTCTGGGCAACAGGGTTCAATCTGGGGGTTTCCATCTCACCCACCTATTCCTTACGGTTCTTTGGACTTTCATGCTGTGCCGTTTGGTGACCCTGCTATGCCTCTGGGTGACCATCTCACTGCTGCGACCAGGGAAAAAATCTTGAAAGGCGAATACATAGACGTATTCAGCCTGTTATATAGAGAACTGGAGAAAAAACCAAAGGACGAGCTTGACGAGAAAGATAAAGAGAAGCTCAAGCGTCGTAAAGTTGATAGAACGTGGGCGAATTGGTTGCCCGGTTTTCTTATTTATGCGGGCGTCATTGCTAGGGCCCAGCCGTGGAGAGCAGCCCCATTGTTCCAGTACTGCGATATTATATATCGAGCCTATAACGACTTTGCTGGTGGGGCGTGGCTCCAGTATGATGAGCAGTTCCGCATGCGCACGGCAGTTAATCCTTTCCTTCAATGGAATCAAATTAACCAGCAGCTTTGGCTGCAACTCATGGCGCCCGCAAAACCAAATGTTGGGGAGCGATCCGACAGTGGTCATTTGGTGCAAAAGACATCTGTAACGTCCTTCTCTGGCGCCCGCGCAGCCGCGGGGCAGTCGGTTCAACCACGGCTGCTTTGCTGGGAGTTCACCTCCCAAGGTTCGTGCTCCAGGAAGGCCTGTAAATATAAACATGAGTGCCCGATTTGCGCAGGCCCTCACGCCTTCATGGCATGCACCAGATCAAAGCAGCATTGGCCTATCAAGCGGACAGGCAGCAGGACTGGGCAACACCCTCCAAAAGGGCCCCAGCCCGATTCGTCTGAGGGTTCTTAGGCAGTGGTTGGAATGTTACCCTCGTAGGGATGATGCGCATTACCTGGCTGAGGGGTTCTCGGTGGGATTTAGAATCCCACACGAAGGCCCTCGTACTCCAGTTTTTTCCTCCAATTTGCGTTCAGTTAAAAGTTTGGAGAGCATTGTCCGGCAAAAGATTAGTAAGGAATGCGCTGAAGGTCGTGTGTTAGGCCCGTTTAAGTCTCCTCCCCTGCCGAATTTGCGTGTGTCCCCCCTAGGAGTTGTACCTAAGAAAGTAGCAGGCGAATACCGGTTGATTCACCATCTTTCTTACCCCAGGGGGCGATCTGTAAATGACGCCATCCCATCTGAGCTGTGTTCGGTAAAATATACTTCGTTTGACCGAGCGGTCCAGATAGTCCGGCGGTGTGGGCCCGGTGCGGAGTTGGCAAAGTGTGATATAAAATCGGCCTTTCGCCTCCTCCCAGTTCACCCTGGTGACTTTGATTTACTAGGTTTTGCCTTTGAAGAAAGTTACTATGTGGATAGGGCTCTTCCTATGGGGTGTTCAGTTTCCTGTTCTGCGTTTGAGCGTTTTAGTTCCTTTTTGGAATGGGCCTTACGGTTTAGGATGGAAATTCGGGACACCGTTCATTATTTGGACGAGTTTCTTTTTGTGGGCCCCGCGGGGTCGGGCCAGTGCTTGTTCTTGTTAGCGGCTTTTGTGGATTCGGCCAAGGAATTGGGGGTACCGTTGGCTCCTGAAAAGACTGAGGGTCCTACCACGGTTCTGACTTTTTTGGGCATTGAGCTTGACACGGTGCGCCAGTTCTCTAGGCTGCCCGAAGACAAGCGCCTTAGTCTTTTAGTCCGGATCCGAGCAGTTTTGGTCAAGCGCAAGGTCACCTTATTGGAGCTACAGCAGCTAGTTGGCCACTTGAATTTTGCCTGTAAGGTGTTGGCTCCAGGCAGGGCCTTTTTGTGGCAATTTTGCGACGGTATGGTTAACCTGAGCTTGCCGCATCATTTTACCCATGTCACTAGGGAGATGCAGGAGGACCTGGCAGTATGGGAGGTATTTTTGCAGGATTTTAATGGTATTTCCTTTTGGCGCAGGGATATGCAGCTTGAAGCTGATTTGCAGATAGTTTCGGATGCCGCTGGTTCTATCGGTTTTGGGGTTTACTTTAGGGGGCACTGGTGTGCCGAGCATTGGCCACAGGACTGGTTGGGCACCAAGTTGTGTCGGAACCTAACGTTCCTGGAGTTTTTTCCTATTGTCGTGGCCGTGTTTCTTTGGGGCGACGCCCTGGCCAATTGCACGGTTCACTTCTGGTGCGACAACATGGCTGTTGTCCATGTCGTCAATAGCTTAACCTCTAAGTCTCCTGCAGTTATGCGGCTTGTTAGGGCATTTACCTTGCGTTGTTTAAAATTAAATATACTGGTTTTGGCTAAGCACGTTCCTGGCATTTGTAACGGGGTGGCGGACGCTCTGTCTCGCCAACAGATGGACCGTTTCCGTCAATTAGCCCCGGAGACCGACCTGTTGCCCGAGCGCATCCCGGCAGAGTTATGGCAGATTGGAGGGAAGAAGTGAGCCGGGCGATACAGTTGGCCATAGCGCCCAGCACTAAAAGGTCGTATGACCGGGCGGCTAGCCAGTTTTTGTCATTTAGAACGGGGGCAGGATTACCGGAAGCGTGGCCCATTCCGGTTGACCAGCTGTTGCAATTCTGTGTGCATCAGAAACAACGTGGTTTGTCAGTTAGGTCCATTCGAGGCCAGATGGCGGCCCTGGCTTTTATCAGTAAGGCCAGGGGGCACTGCGATGCCACTAAGGACTTCCGCATTCAGAAGATGTTTGAGGGTTGTTTGAGGGTTGGAAGCGGGACCCAGGGCGGATGGGAGGCAGCCTATTTCGCCATCTATCCTGCGGGGGCTTCGTGCTTCCTGGGCTTTGGTTTGTGGGTCAGCTTACGAGGAGGCACTCTTCCATGGCGCCTCATTGACTGCCTTTTTTGGGGCCTTTAGAGTATCCGAGCTGGTCACTCTCTCACGCAGTGATGGTTCCACAAGGGCCCTGCAGTTTAAGGATGTTACTCTATTCAGTGACCGGGTGGAGTTTAGAGTTCGGCGTTCTAAGACCGATCAGAAGCAGCATGGCTGCATTGTTAAGATTGGAACTTGTACGGAAGGGGAGTTATGCCCAGTCACGGCAATGAAACATTACATTGAGTGGCGCGGCTCATCGGACGGCCCTCTTTTCCGCCATGCCGATGAGGCCCCCTTGACAAAGTACCAATTTTGGGCCACCACCAGCCGCGCATTGCAACATTTGGGCCTTGGTGGTCAAAAATTTGGTACCCATTCTTTCAGAATCGGTGTGGCTTCTACAGCCGCAGCGCTTGGATATGGGGGGGGATGATATTCGTCGAGTCGGGCGGTGGAAGTCAGGAGCCTATCGAACTTATATTAGGCCTTTGAGGCCGTAAGGCCGGTTTTTGTCTACTCCCTTGATTTCGGGGAACTTGGGCTGGTGTTATGTGTTGTAACTGTTTTCAGTTCTAATAGTTTTCTCTTCTAGGGGCTGTGGCTGGCGATGAGAGGAGGAGGATCCTTATATGTGGCCACAGCATTGTCTTTTGGGCTGCACACCAGGCCCGTCGGACGCCAATCGGTTCACAATTGGGCCTTAGCGACAGAGCGGTAATCACCTGGCTAGGCCGCCGGGGAATGAGGTGGCCGGGGCTCCTGCCTCTGTTGTTCAGGGAGCTGGTTGGCCCTCCTCCGCAGATTCTTATAATTCATTTGGGTGAAAACGACTTGGGTCTGATAAAGGGCAAGGCCCTTTCCATTCAGGCTCAGTCGGACTTGGCGTTGATCAGGAGGCGGTGGCTGGGCGTCCTTATCTTGTGGTCCGCCATGTTGCCGCGCCGCATTTGGCGGACGGCATGGGACCCTGAAGGTTTGGAGCGCGCCAGAATAAAGGCCAACCGGGCATTGCGCAAGGCCCTGCTTGGTGGGCTTGGGGAGTATGTGCCTCATCCTTTGATTCAATCCAGTCAGCCAGAACTATACCAGAATGATGGGGTACATTTGTCAGAAAAGGGCAATGAGCTGTTTTTAACTGACTTACGGCAAGGGCTGTTGCGGGTTTTATAGTTTGGGGTACAGCGGCCTAAGCAGAGGCTTGGCGCTGTCCTTGGCAGTTTGTGGTTGGCATTATGTTTTGGGGATTGGTGAGCTCCCGTAGCATCGCGCCATTTGGTGCATGACTGTCCTGGGGAACCGCAAGCTGTACGGCCCAAGGTTGGCTCCAGGGAGTCCGATGATCCCGGCACGTGGTGAGCATCCGCATCCCAGGCTGCTGTCTGTGGGGATGGCGGAGCTCAGGTGAGCGGTGATCAAGTTGCCGGGCCGGCCAGGTCTGAGCCGTTGGGTTGGCTCACACCCGGGGCTTAGGGGGCTCGCCCAGTTTCAGGTCAAGGAGGTGGTCCGGTTGACCCCTGGCTTGACCTGTCCCCATGTTTTGCCCTTGCCGTTAAGTTAATAAAGTGGCCCTTTAACCCAACTTTGTGTCTGCCTCGTTATTCCGCCTGGGGGGGCAATGGCAGAATACTTCTTAAGTAGGGCACAACTAGAGATTATGACTGAAAATGAAACACATCAAAAATGTTGATTCATTATATGAATATTAAATAAGGGTTGCTGTTTTGTTTTTTTAAAGTAACCAAGCTAAGCAATATTTCAGGGCATCAAGTGAAACAAGTGATTTCAGGCTGACAGACAGTAATTATTTAAAAAAGGAAAAAAGAAAAGCATTTTCCTGAAGTTTGCACATGGCTGTCCCTGTCACACATCACACATGAAAGTTTACCAATTATTTATGAATGGGATCTGGCACTTACTTGCAAGGGCTCCGAACAGGTTTGGGGTCACTTTTGCAATTCAAGACTTTCCATTCTGTCATAGCCATCCTTTCCCTTTCTTTTTTCAAAGATCAGTCTGTAAGTGAACACTTCTGAGCTGTTCACCACAGGGGACATACAATTCCAGGAAAGGGCAGAAGCAGACTGAAAAGTAGAGTTTCAACCTTTATGGATAAAAGCATAACTTCTTTTTTTAAAAAAAAAACTGGCTATAGATGGAGATATAAAACTCTGGTTAAAAAATACCCAACATTGGATTGTTTACTGCAGATATAGGGTACTAGAAAATTACATATTAACCACTGGCAAAGAGAACAGGACAGAAGTGTACCGTGCCCTGCAACAGAAGTGCCAGAAATCCCCTTATGTGCCATGCTGTTTTGTCTTAAAACAATGTACTGCATTATGAGAAAATTAATATGACCTTAAAAATAAGGGGAAAGGGCAACAAGTTGAATAAAAAGACCAAAAGATAGATTCCTAATCTGTATTTAAATATACTTTTTAAGAATCCCACCATCAGGAAAACAGAGATATGACTATTCTGAGTGTTATATTTTCATCTGAATTCATAGATATGATTCACCTCAATCCAGCAAATTTGGGGAGAAAATGGCTTCATACATTGTGTCTTCTGGAGTTGGATAAATCTGACAGCTTTTTTCAGAGTTGAAGGTAGTAGGACAGAGGTGTCAATGCCTGTGGAATGCTTGCTCATATTGCTTTAATCTCTGATCAGACGTATTTTTGTAATGCTTCAAAACCCTTCAAAATCTGTTTGACCAGATATGACCATGGGACAAAAGGAGTGCAGGTGTATGCTGTGGGAAATGTTGCCTCTACTGTACCTTTCAGCTTTTTAAAAAACAACTGTCTATCTCCAGTCTAGATCTGAGCCTACATGGACAAAGAAATGCAGCAGGGAATCCATGTCCAGTACTCAGGGATGGGCCCACAGTATATTGGGTTGAATTCAAATGTGTCTTTCCATATAGAATGGCTTTTCGAACACACTCATGCTAGAACATTGTGTCATGAAGTGAAATGAAGTCCAAAGATGTACACCTGGTGGCTATTTTCCTTCTGCTTATTGGTCTCAAAATCCAATCCAATGTATACAATGCAGTGTTCCACTAATCACAATTTTGGGATCTGACATTACTGATCTTGTATAACTAGTGTGGAGGCGGCCGTGTACTCTACATCATTATCTTCAACTAACTATCAATGAGAAAGTACAGTACAAATAGGAATTGATTATACCTTTTTATTTATATTGATTTACTGTCCTGTTATTAAGGCTTTTTTTGTAGCAGGAACTCCTTTACATATTAGGCCACACACCCCTGATGTAGCCAGTTCTCCTGGAACTTATAGTAGGCCCTGTACTAAGAGCCCTATAAGCTCCATGAGGACTGACTACATCAGGGGTGTGGCCTAATATGCAAAGGAGTTCCTGCTATAAAAAAGCTGTGCCTATCATGAAGGCTTGCAGTGGGTTATAGTAGTAAAGACATATATACATGCATGCAACCAGCAAAGCAGAATAAAATGCAATCAAATTAAAACCTCACTGCAGTGTTCCTAATTGCTGCTGAAGCAATCACGAGTCCCACAGGCCATCTCAAATAGGTCTAACAACACTTCCATTGGGGGGGGGGAGCGTGCAAGCCTTCAAGAACATCTAATTCTAATGAACTTAATGAAAGAGGAATCTAACCAGTAAGCAATGGACAATTGGACTATTTTCTATGATTGGATATGAAAGACTTGAATTTTGGATATATTTGATAACAAAGCCAATTTAGTTCTAAATAATTTAGCGAATATAGGGGTGAAAAGTGAGTCGTAAGACATATTAGTTGTATAGTATTGTTTTGTTTGTTGTGGAAACCACTTTCTCCATCCTTTTGTACTTTATTTATTTAGTGAAAATAAATAAAATTTATTACTAACAAAAAAAGAACATCTCATTATTTTATCTGATCTTGACACACAGTGGTATTACTAAGCAGGCATCTCTGGAATATCTCCAAGTTCTTAACAGGAGATACCTGAGAAGATGGTCTTAGTAACCTAAGCTGTTCATCCCTATGGCACTACAGATAGGGGCAAAGGCCTGTTCAGAAGCCTCATATAAATACTTCTAACCTGCATTTATTGTAATGTTGAAACCACAGAACATACTTGTTGTTAAACTAACAAACATCCACGTGGCTCTATCTTTGAAAAATAAATACACTTTTATATTTGTGAGGAAAAACCTCACAAAATTCAGAAAACCACTTTACAACTGTATAAACAGAAGAATGGAAGCAAAGGCTGCTTCAATGGCCTATAAAAATGTGGAAAAAGATTACTTTGCCTGCCCAATATCTGACATTCATTTAATCAATTAATTTATATCTAACAGCTAAAACATTGCCATTAAAAAGGCTTACTCATATGCTTTACTCTCTTCCTATTGATTCATGTTGAGTGAAAATATCGATAATTTTGTATAGATCTAGACCTTAAAGTTACTTAATTATTGATTGAGAAACAGTTGCTCAGACTGAGGAGGCAGGTTTCTGGCGTGTTCAACAATAACAAGGAGCAGAGTTTCTTGCATGGGTAGGAATTGAATGGCAGGCCACTCTTATTTCATATATGACTAGACAATGGTGAAAAGCAACAGTTCTTCATCATGTACTTTCTTGGATGCAGTCTGGCCAACTTTTGTAAGCTCTAGCAAGCTCAGTGAGAGAAAGGCCATCTGCAATAATTACCTTGGATTATTTTTAGTGGTGATTTAGAATTTCTTGTTCTTTCTGTTTTGACCCCCAAATACCCATTAGTGTTTCACTTTCCCATATATGAATTTACAAATCTTTATTTTTCCAAATAAAACAATTTCTCCTTTTAAAAATGTACAGTTGATTCATAGCCAGAAAAGATGTGTTTAATTTACAGTTCAAATTACAGTCCACAGTTGGTCTGTGCTACTAGCAACCTATGGACCAAATACAATCTTTGAGGCTCATCTGTGCTTGTGCAAATCTGAGCAAGGAGCTCTCCTTCTAGAGTTATTTTTTAGAGTCAAGATACATGATGCTCCAAATCTACCAAATTCAGTACAGATATCTAACCCCATGCCTCCACATTTAAGTGAGCAACACAGGAAAAAACACAGTTAACAATATTGCAGAGAAAAGAACAAAACTGTGTGGCACAAGAAAAAGTGTAACTAAACTTGCAGATATAAATCAGCAGATTAGTCTAAAGTTAATGCAAAAAAACTGTGGAATGTTTGTTTTGTAAAATTGTTGGACTGGTGCCCTGATCAACAAGTATATGATTAATAGTGTGGCTAATAAAGCCATGACACATTGAATTGTGGAGGAAAGCCTTCAGCTGAGGAAGGAAGATACCAAAACTGGTCCTTCTTCTGCCTTTGGCTTCTAGTCTACTGATGACATTAACTGAAAACTAATCTGGTGATTTATTTCTGCAAGTACCCAGATTGGACACTTTGATATCAAGAGACTTTGTTGCATTTTGGATTCCAGAGACTTTTGCACCTGTATGGGTTTATGTACTGATATTCTGGTTTAGAGAGACTTTTGTACTTGTATGAACTGTACTTATACAGATACATGTTGTGTTAATATAGTTACTCTTTGTCTTGTGTCACACAGTTTTGTTCTTTTCTCTCTACACTTAAGTGAGCAGGAAGGCTATGTTGGAAGGCTATGTTATTAATCATTTCAGGGAACAAGGCTCATTACAATGAAGACTATTGTGTTTTGTTTTCCTCTGTGTTTGTATCACGGAGGACATCTCCATGAGCATGTAGAGTACAGAAAGTAGGAGTACGGTGGGGAGCTGTATGAGTGAACAGCTTTAGCAAAATCTCCTTATACTACCATTCTTGATGTTGCCATTCTGAGATGTCTTAAAACACTTTATCTATTTTTGCTGCTGGAGTCTCTGAACCATTTATATCCTTACAAGCCAACATAAGAAGACCTGAGTCCAGTATTCTGCTGCCTATATTCACTGAATGTTGTCAGTTGTTCAAAGAGAAAACAGAAGACCCAGAACATCCTGATGACTTGTTGCAATAGTTCCTCTAAGATTGTAAAGGACCTTTCATACTTGCAGTAGTATTTCTGTTTACTGCTGCCACTCTGCTATTACACTGGGAATTCCAATAGTAAATGCCTAAAGTGTAAAATGTATGTATGCATTCCAAAACAGTTGGTGAACAAAGGTGAAGAGATGCAACTCTCAGAGCACTTCAGTCTGCATGTGTGTCCATAGTTTGTATGGCTTCTCATCAAATGCTCCGGTTCGGAAAACTTTCCTTACGAGTTAATTTGTATATTTAAAATATGAAAGAGCAGAATAACTCAGCTGCATCCATAGAATGTTAAAACAATACAGTAAATAATCATGGTTACATCAGGTGAATTTAAAATGGGTGTGCTCATGGCAAGAAGCCTTCTTGATACAGAAAATATAATTGCTGCATGAGTTGTAAGTCACATTAAAGAGAGGCAAGTGCCATGCTACATGACTGGATATATGACAGAGTCATCTTAAGCAGCCTTATACTCAAGTGAATAAAACTTGGTTGGTCTTAAAGGTGCCACTGGACTTTAACTTTATTCTGTTGCTTCAGACCAACATGGCTACCCACCTGTATCACTCTTCTAAGCTGATTGACTTAAGTTGAATTAGAAGAATGTGACTGTATTTGAAACTGTACTTGAAAAGTTCTTGACTGCTTGAAAACTCAGTCAACAGATTTAAATGTGGTGTAGAGAGAACACTCAATATGGAGAAAGAACATGACCCCTGAATGCAGAGTTAAATAATTGAATTTGAAATTGGGTAACTTATGTTACTTAGTCATGAAGTTCATTAGTAAATGAGGTAAGAATTGCAAGCTACATCATCATTATCAAGTACTATGCAGGTGCAATCCCTCATGGGGTTTGCAAAAGAAGTTTGCCATTGCCTTCCTTAGCATAGCAACCCTGGTTTTCCCATCCAAATACTAACCATGCTTCCAAGCTCAGGCTAGTCTGAGCTATTCAGGCTGCTGTAGCCCATGGGAAAAATACTAAAGGCATAGGGAGTAATCTAGTAGAGAACAAAGAAATAAATAAATAAGCAGACTTACAAAGAACACCATTTTGCATTGGATTAAACACTGAAACAATCCAGAAATACTGTGTTTCAAACAATGAATCTATTCCTTTTACCTCACTGATTTCTTCAATGAGATTTATATATGCTTATATATGCCTATTTTTCTCTGGATTGCTTAATAATTGGGCAGTATAACTCTGTGATGGGAAAAGCAAGTGTGCCCTTTCATGTTTAGAAGAACCCATTCAGAGGTTCATTCTTATTTCAGTATTGCCCCATCTTGACCTTTGCCGTGTATTACAAAATTAAAAGCTAGCTCTTAGCAGCCTGCTCTGAATAGCGTCTGGCAAATAAGAGTTTTGTACAGAGCAAATTATCCACAGTTCAAAGGAACAACTATCCAGCTTGAAAAGAGTATGCTTCTTTGGCTGTCAGCAAAAACATCAAGGACAGACACCTCTTTCTGTAATTCATTTGAATTACCATTACTGAGTACAGAGCCAGTGCCATGCAAGTACACAAACCTGATGTAGTGGATAGTGTCAGATTAGGAGCTGGGAGCCCCAGGTTGGAATCCCATGGAACCTTGCTGCCATGGAAGGTTGCTTGTTAACCTTGGCCCAGTCATACATGCTCAGCCTAATCTACTTTACAGGGTTGTTTTGAGAATAAAATGGAGGAGAGGAGAACAATGTAAGCTGCTTTGAGTTCCCATTAGGGAGAAAGGTGGACTATAAATAAGGTACATAAATAAATAAATATTACATGATGTGTTAGAGGCCAATATGATGAAGGTGATGTTTGGGCATTAACATTTAATTTCAGCTTTGATCTCTCATCTAATTTATGACTCTACCCATCTAATATGGACTTGCAAATGGCACATACCACAGTAAGATGGTCCATGTGACTAATAAAATGTCTCTCTAATAAGGGACCCCCAGTGTTTTCTGGCACCTGCCAAATGTTTTTGAAAAGTCAAGTGTGGTAGATAGGATTTTGCCCAGCAGGACTTTCAACTGGCTGCTCAGATCTTTAAAAACACTGCTTTTGCAGCAGCTGCCACCCAAGCACAAAGATCTCCATTGCACATCTGGAGGTAAGGTTTTGTGTGCAAGGAACTATTTTAATACAATATGCTCATTTTTAAAGGCTTCCTGTTAAATAGAGCTTCTGTCTGAAAGACTGAAGAGTTGCTGTTACAGTTATGTATAACTTCACTCCCTAACATTTTATGGTAGTGTCCACCTTCTGTGGCAGCCATTTTGTGATTGTGCCTATTGCCCTGTGTTGGAATTCCAAAGATGCTTGCAGGCTCAAAAAGGTGTGTGTGGGGGGGCTGATCTAGATCAGCATTAGTCAGTATAAAGAATTGCTAGACTTACCTATAGTACCAAGGATAGAAAACTAAAATGTCAGAAAGAAGAGTCCTACTTCAGTATTCACTGTGATGTATTTGTTTCCTTAAGACAGTGAGCTTTGATGTGGGCAGTAGTAATGTAATCCTCTACCTGCAGTTCGAAATGGCACAGTCCAGTCAGACCTGCACTACACTCATTATGTGGATGATTTCTGAATCAATAATGTTATTAAACGTAAGCACATATAATTGTTGACTAAACTATGTTTAGTAATAGCTAGAAAAACAACTGACTATATTCTCACTCAGATTTCCAGAGCATTGACTCAAGCTTCACAGCACAAGAATGCCCTGATACAAAGATGTCAGCCATACAACTAGCATAGACCCTGTTGGTCCTCCTAATGTATCCAGTCAGTATATGAAATGTCAGGGGATACATGGGATGGAGCTTCTAATTAAGAGCAAGATATTTGACATGAGCACACCAAGAAGGCAAGCTACTCAACAAGTACAAAAGATCCTGATTTCTTTTATTTTAATACACAAGAATTGTGTTCATAAAACAAATGGCTGCTAAACATTTGTGTAAGCTGTGCAGATAAACATGTGCTCAAACAAAGGACAGTGCAAAGCCCAGAAACAAAATGCTTATGATCACTATAATGCAGTTCTGCTTCAATAGTTGGAAGATTATCCCAGTTACATATTGCACAATTTGCATTCAAAATGTACCATACTTCTTCTCCTAGCACTGTGTTCGTAATATAATGATTATATGTGAAACATTAAATTGGACACTTGACTTCATTGATCTTTTTTTATGGACTAACAAAATAGGGAGTAATTATCTGCCCAGCCTAATTCATTGATTAGGTTCTCCATATGACAGCTAGAATTGGCAAATATTGGTTCATTCTCATGCAATGGTACTTTGCACCAATTATTTTGACTGTTTCAGTTAAGCAATTATGATGACTCACAAGTGCTGGGATGAATCCACCACAAAACAATGAAGACTCTTCCAGAGCCATAAAGACTAACAAACGTAACCTGGCATCAGTATTTGCAGGCAACAACTTCCTTCATGAACAGTGAAGTTGTATCCTGTCTGTATGTCCATTCATCTATATGTACCTAAATTGACAGGGAAAAAGACAGGGAGAACATGGACACAGACATACACAGAGAGATCTATTGTGCAAGGTGAAGTTAAAAATTGAATGTACACATAAAGAAAATAGAGATACCAGAAATGAAGCAATCAATGAATAAACAAAATTGAATCACAAGTTATAGCCAGTCACAATCACATATTGCAGACTGCATAATAGAATGGTATGAAAACTCTTATTTGGGATTATGAATAATGAAGGCTACATTGGTATACATAGAGAAAGCATATTCATTGTAAAACAATGAGCCTTGTTTTCGAAAAGCCAAATTTCCATGTATTACATGAGTTGACTGTGATATGGGAAAGCTATTTCAACAGGAGAAAAAAATCATACAACAGTGTGAAACTTCCTATATTCTGTATGGAGGAAGAGAATAGATTTTGTCATATTTTAGCTAAATCAATTCATGTAAAGAGTAACAGGTAGATTACATTAGATTACATTTCCAACCAAACGTCAGAATGGAACATTGCTGGAATGGTGCCCATAAGATTTTCTTTTCTTAATATTTCCTTATAATGAATATTAAAGGTTTTTTTTAAAAAAAAATAGATAACAAAATAATCCATACCACCGAAGCGTCATTTCCTGCAGGATGAATAGGACTTTGGCGAATGTCTACATTACTTTCAGTGTTGGACATAACCTTTTAAGTTTATCTGTCCATTTTGGGGCTGGAATAATGTTCTTTAAAAGCTCAGTCATCTACAGAACAATAATGTGTTACTTCATGTTTCATATTCCTGTATCAATTTTTCTATTAAAAATAGATTAAATTTTAAGTAACGAGTGATCTGTTCAGTTAAGAGCCAGCTAGATGAAAAATTAATGCCCACAGTCTTTCTACTTTGCAATGACTGATTGAACTAGTCAGTACAAAAATTCAAATGCACCTGATTTTTTTTCTCCACATGTTTGGAAGAAAATCCTATCTAAAGCTGGCGATCTAAAAGGACCTGGCACCAATACTGGTTCATTCTTTTGATGGAGGAGAGAATGAGCAACAAATAACCAGAAGAGGTAGAAATATTTTAAACTGCAAAGGAAAATTTGTATATTTATATATTTATTTTATATTTATGTAATCTTCACACATGATGGGCACAATCCAGCAGTTATCAGTAATGTCCACCCTATATGTTACCAGGACATTTTATGGGCTAGGGGATTTATTGGCTGCAGGCCTTTTTAAGAGGTAAAGGAGCAAAGTTCATATGTATTAATTTTGGATTTGTAGGCTATCCTGAGCTAGGGGAATAGCAGAGTATAATTATTTTAATTAATTAACATGCACAATATCTATGATCTTCTGATACCTCTTTTAACATTAAAAAGTCACTATAGAAGACATGTCTCCTTGTATGCTGTTTCTCAAGTAAAAATTAAAACCCTGACCTGCTATCAGACATTGCAGAGGGAAGAAGGAAAATATTTCCCCCATGCCATGGTTAATAACAATTCAAGGAGCTAATTTCTCTAAGGAAATAGTGAAGTGGAAAGGACTCCATTCTTAGATCATAGTCTTACTCCAGATTAGCTCACCATACCCACTCACTGCAGGTGTTATAAATATTAAGTATATAAATATTAAGCAGTTTGGTGTAGTGGTTAAGTGTGCAGACTCTTATCTGGGAGAACTGGGTTTGATTCCCCACTCTTCCACTTGCACCTGCTGGAATGGCCTTGGGTCAGCCCTAACTCTTGTAGGAGTTGTCCTTGAAAGGGCAGCTGTTGCAAGAGCTCTCTTAGGCCCACCCACCTCACAGGCAATGTTCCCTTTAAGCTGCAGAGTCTTGTGAGCAAAAATTCTACTTTGTGAGCTGCTGTTACCAAAGTTCTGAGCTACTGGCATTAAAGTTGTGAGCTACTACATAAATGATTGTGCTCTGGGGCCATTTTTCCTGAGCCAAGACAAAAATGTGTGAGCTGGAAGCTAAAAATCTGTGAACTAGCTCATACTAACTCAGCTTAGAGGGAACACTGCTCACAGGGTACTTGTTTTTTTTTTGGGGGGGGGGGGTAAGGTAAAGGATAAAAAGTATTTAAAAGGCAGTATAATAAAAAGTAGAGACATCACCCTGCCAACAAAAGTCCGTATAGTCAAAGCGATGATATTCCCAGTAGTAATGTATGGCTGTGAGAGCTGGACCATAAGGAAGGCCGAGTGCAGAAGAATAGATGCTTTTGAGCTGTGGTACTGGAGAAGAATCTTGAGAGTCCCTTGGACTGCAAGAAGATCAGAACAGTCAGTCCTAAGGGAAATCAACGCAGACTGTTCCCTTGAAGGTCAGATGCTGAAACTGAAGCTCAAATACTTTGGCCACCAAATGAGAAAGGAGCACTCACTGGAGAAGATCCTGATGCTGGGAAAGACAGAAGGCAAAAGAAGAAGGGGACGGCAAAAGATGAAATGGCTGGATAGCAATACTGATGTAACAAACACAAATTTGAGCAGACTTTGGAGGATGGTAAAAGACAGAAGGGCCTGGTGTGACTTTGTCCATGGGGTCGCAAAGAGTCGAACTTGACTGTGTGACTGAACAACAACAAAAGGTAAAGGAGATTGTGACTGCTCTGGGACTCTGAGATTCAGAGTATAGGGTGGGATATAAATCCAGTATCTTCATCTTCTAATGATGGGAGTTTTGATCATGGATCCTAAGTCCAAGATCTCCAACATGGTGCCAATGTGGTGTGGTCACCATAGCACCTGCTTGTACCTTTCCTGACACACACCAAATGTTTTTAGAAAGTGAGTATGGCCAGGTGGTGTCAGAAAAGCTTCTGATTGACCATTGGAGATCTGACAGATACTGTGAGATTATTACTTTTCAGGTCAATAGGTATGCAAGAAAATATTTGTAAACAACATGTTCATTTTAAAAAGCATCTTGTTAAACAGAGCTTCTGTCTGAAATGCTGAAGAGCTAGCAAGGGTTATTCACAAGTTCACTTCCTGACATTTTGTGATTAGCTCCAGTTGCTGTGACAGACAGTTTAAGGTTGCACCCACCACCCTGCATCAGATTTGTAAAGGTGCCTGCTGGCTCAGAAAAGTTGGAGACTCCTGTCCTAAAAAATATGTTGTTTGACAGTAAGACTCATTGACATCAGTAGGACTCAAGTTAGGCAGAACTAGCTTGTTTTCCATTGTTTTTACTGGAACTTAATGTAGTTAACATTTGCTGGATTGTGCATAATTATTGTACCTTGCCATATGGTTTATTTATTTTACATATTTAAATGACACCATTCTCCCTTATGAAAAACAATAAAATCAAAATCAGTTGGCCTTCCTCCTGCAGCCCTTTCTACATGGGCCCAGTCCTTAGAAGTCTTACTCAGCAGCTATGGTCATTGACTTGGTACATTCCTGGCCGTTGGTTGTCTGTTTAATTTTAATTTTAATCTTTAAATCTGTTTTAATTCCAATTTTAATTGTTTTAATATTTGCTGATGTGATTTTATGATTGGTTGCCAGGTCCAATTCAAGAAATATTTGGGGACTTTTGGGGTGGAGCCAGGAGACATTGGGTATGGAGTCAGGAGTGAGGTTGCAACAAGCATAATTGAACTCCAGAAGGAACTCTAGCCCTCACATTTAAAGGGACTCCACACCTTTTAAATGCCTTCCTTCCATTGGATATAATGAAGGATAGGGGCACCTTCTTTCAGGGCTCATAGAATTGGACCCCTGGTCCAATCTTTTTGAAACTTGGAAGGTATTTTGGGAAAGAGGCACTGGATGCTATACTGAAAATGTGGTGCCTCTACCTCAAAAAACAGGGCCCCCAGAACCCCAGATACCCTCAGATCAATTCTCCATTATACCCTATGAGAATTGGTCTCCATAGGAAATAATGGAGTGTCCAGCAGCTATTTTCCTCTCCTCCCCCCCAGTTTCTGATGACCCTGAAGTGGGGGGGATAGCCTTCAAACCAGGGGATTCCCTGCCCCCACCTGGGGATTGGCAACCCTATTTTTATGTTGTAATTTTCCCTGGGTGGGCGGAATATAAATCAGCTAAATAAATAAATAATGAGGACAGCTTACTACTGTCTTATAGATGCTGGGGAAGTCTTTGAGCTGACTCAGAATCAGCTTACTGGTAGTGAGCATAGTGGCCTAGTCCAGATCCCCACAGATAGGACTGCCAAGTCTAGCTTGGAAAAAATGCAGGTGATATATGGAGAGGACAAAGTTTGAGGGATGTCAGGATGGATATGATGCCATTCCCTTCAGGGGAACTGATCTCTGCACTTCATTTGCAATTCTAGGAGAACTCCAGCCCCACCTGGATGTTGGTAACCTTCCCCACAGCCAGGGCTTTTTTTGTAGCAGGAACTCCTTTGCATATTAGGCCACACACACTTGATGTAGCCAATCTGCCAAGAGTTTACAGGGCTCTTCTTACAGGGCCAACTGTAAGCTCTTGGGGGATTGGCTACATCAGAGGGTTGTGGCCTAATATGCAAAGGAGTTCTTGCTACAAAAAAAGTCCTGCCCACAGCTAACTTTACCTACTTTCTTATGGTCTGTTAGTCAGGTCAGCCAAGGATATTCATACCAATATGAACAAAATATCTTGGTGAACAAAATGCCTCATGGTCTGATAGCATGATAGCCCCATTCTCCCTGGTACTGTTCAAACTAGGCAACAGGCTAAGAGCAAAAGGCCAAAAGTCACACCTTGGCATATATCTGTGTGGTGGATCCATGTATTCACCTATCACTGCAGCTACCTAGATGTGAATTCATTTACATCATGAGCAGCAACTGACTACTGAAACTAAGCAGACACAAAGAAGTGAAAGATTTGTCAGTGAAAGATAGGTCTTTACCTTATTTGTCCATTTGGATATATTATGTAAGGGCAACAAGTACAATTCCACATATTGCTTTTGTAGATCACAACATTGAAGAGTAACCAGACCAAAAAATAAAAAGAAAAGAAAAGAAATAAGAGTTCTGTCACATCAAGAAATGATAAATTTACATCAAAGAAGAACTGGAATATATATGTTGCACATCTTTTTATTGTTCCCAGTTATATATAGCAAAGAATCAAGTACCAATGAATAAGATCTAGATGCCTGGGCTAGTAAATCCAATAAGGGGAAATTAGGGCTACATTTCAAGTAATGAAAAGGGGCTTCAGAATCTCTCAATCTCTGTCTTCTGTCTGCTGGTCAGAATTCTCCTCTGTCATCCTCATTCAAGTAGAGAAGAGCTGGGGGAGCAAGCCTTAGCACTAAATAATGAGGCTTCCAGGTAATGCTACCAAATGGATTGCTGGCTATACACGTTTACATGAGGCAGATCTGGGCAGTATATAATTTGTCAACTTGTGTAAAAGTGATTGTCTTATATGACTGGGAAAAATAATTCCACTGAAGGAATAAGAAAAGAGCAAAGAGAAATGGAAAAAGTTCTGCTTGGAGACAACAAAAAATTAATTTCAAAATTATATAAATTACTTTTTTAATGGTCTACGGAAGATGAAGTAGTGAAATCTCAAATGATTGAGTGGGCAATTAATGTAAATAAAGAAATACAGATGGAAACTTGGGAATATTTGTGGAAGAACTCTATGAAGCTTTCGACGTGTCATAGTATTAAAGAGAACTGTTTTAAAATGATGTATAGATGGTATATGACTCCTAAGAAATTGGCAAAGATGAATAATAAGATACCAGACAGATGTTGGAATTGTAAAAAACATGAAAGTTCTTTCTACCATATGTGGTGGACTTGTGAAAGAGCAAAAAAGTATTGGCAGATGATTCAACAAGAAATTTCTAGGATCTTGGGATATGAATTTAAGAAAGTTGCAGAGACTTTTCTGTTGGGATTACAAATGGAAAAATTTCCAAAAGAAGATAGAACTATAATTTGGTACTTGCCTTCAGCTGCTAGGACATTATATGCGCAGTTGTGGAAGCAAGAAAAAATACCAGAGAAATGGGATTGGATTGTAAAAGTTATGACATGGAGTGAAATGGACAAATTAACAAGAATTTTAAGAGACTATGATTTAGAAGTTTTTAAGATGGAGTGGAAAAAGTTCAGAAGATATGTAGAAAAAGAGTGGAAAATAAAAGGACATTGAACAATTTTTGATAATGATTAAGTCTTAGAAAAAAGAAGAATATTAATTTTTGTTTTTATTAGTTAAGGGTACCTTTAAACATTAGTACTTTAAGTAAATAACACCGGTGGGGGTCAAGTAATGGGGGGGAGGGGTGGGCAGAAAGTAATATATGGGATAGATAAAAAAAGTTATTAATGATGCAAGAAATATAATTTGTTACCATATATTACCAAATAAAATTGTTTTAATCACAAAGATATTCTAATCTAAACCATTTAAAGCTCTACAAACTGAAATCATTTTTAGCATGAAAGGTTGGCCTTATTCATAAACTTGTTAGCATAAATTGATTGAAATAGGGCATTAATAATGTCATCTTGTAGTACTTGCTCAGGATAGCTCTGTAATTTCTTTATTGTTGTGATTTTTTGTCAACTGCAGGCCAGACTAGTTTTGTGGTAAGTTATGCCTGGGTTTCCCCTGTTGTATGGACTGTGGAGTGGGAAAAGGAGACTCCTGCCTCCCCTCATGTGAAAGTTTAAGAAGCTGAAATGGGTGGACTTCCGGTGTGAGTTTCCAACAGAGCTGTCGTCTCCTGAATAAGGGGAAAACTTAATCCTTTGTTCAGGGTAGTAAAGAGCCTTATCGGGTTCTCTGCCTGCATTTCTGTTAGAGATTTGCCCAGGATGACGTCAAAAATACTTTGAGCCGTTGATCTCAGCTAATGATTGATTCCGGAGGGGATTTTTCTGAGGCTTTGAAGATCCGGCAAGGAAAAGAAGCGTCGTCCAGCATCTACAAAGGATTAAGAGCCATTCAATTGGCTTAAGCATGTTTGGATCTCACTCTCTTTTGGGACTGATAAGCATCTGAAAGACCAGGAAGACCGAAGTTTAAAAAACATAGCCGCTAAGGTACTTGGATCATTATCTCTCACTCCAGGACATTTCTAAGCTAATCTAAATAACAGTAGAAGGTGGGAAAACTTGAACAAGAACGAAAGTGAGGGGAGGAGGAGACACTTTGAAATTTGGACTTTGTTAAATTAAAGGCATTGATAGAATTTGGGAAAGAAGACAATTGTTTTGAATACCTGTGGTCAGTGACATAGGCTTCTGTGTTATGGCTCTGTACTTGCAATCAACATAACAAGTATTCAAAGACTGCAATATTTGGAGAACGAGAGCTGAGCTCAGTAATCCAGGAAGTAAAAGCTGAAGGTGTACTGGCAGTCAACGTAACAAGGATTCCAAAGACCACGATAGTTGGAGAATGTGAACCAGGAAGTAAACGTTGAAGGAGAGAAGAGCAAGAAGAAGGTCTTTGCTAGGGATTTTTAACCATAGAGAAAGTACGATTGCCATTTTGAAAGACGGAAAATTGCCAAAAACTGTTAAAAATCAATAGCCCAGGAAGGTAGGAGAAAGATGAAATTAGTCTTATTTTAAACAGCAAGTTCTAAGCTACTGGACTTGGTGCTGAATTTAGAATTGGAGCCCTCTGAGTTTTTTGGGGGGGTTTTTATGTCAGAAGGAAGATTAACTCGTGCAAGATCTCATTCTTTGGACAAAATGCAAAGCAAGTTTGATACCATGGAAGCCAGGATTATGAAGCGCATGGAGAAGATGATAACAGCTAGCAAAAAAGAGCTTAAGAAGGATATTGGAGATCTTAAAAAAGAAGTTGAAGATTTTAAAGATGAACTGGGTATGGTTAAAAACAGGGTCAAGGAGGTTGAAGAGAAAGTTGATATACATGCTTCCACCTTATTAAAACTTCAAGAGAAGGTAACAATTAATGACTGCAGATTAATGGAAACTCAAGTGCGTCTGAGAGGAATACCTGAAGGGGAGGGAATTGATTTAATGGATTATATGGTGAAAATAATTGCTGACTATTTAGAGGAAGATTCTGAAAAATTTAGAAACATGCTGGTCAGTGTCTATAGAGTTAATTCATCATATGCAAAAGACAAAGGCCTACCAAGAGATATAGTTATAAGACTAAGGTCCAAGGATATGGCAGGGAAAATTCTAAATAAAAGTTTTCAAAAAGCCCTGACAGTAGAAGGGAGTAGAGTCAAAATAATGAAAGAGCTGCCAAGACAAGTGATAAACGACAGGAAGAAATACAAGAGATTAACAGAGAAGCTGCGTGCAGAGGCCACGAGATACAGATGGATAATACCCAAGGGTTTGGGCTTTGAACAACGTGGAAGAAGGGTTACAATAAGGAATGAGCAAGAGATGTACAGTTTTTTTGAAGAGAATAAAGACTCTGCATCATAATGGAGTACAAGTTATTATCCTGGAATATAAATGGACTAAATTTACCACAAAAACAAAAAGCAACATTTCATTAGATTAAAAAGCAAAAATGTAATATAATTTGTTTACAGGAAGTTTATATACAACAAAAGGATTATACATTTTTGTGGAATAAACAATTGGGATTGGAATTTTTCTCATTGGCGGATCAAAAGAAAAGGGGTGTGGTCTTTTATATTAAAGAACAATTAGAACCAAAATTGATATTTAAAGATAAAGATGGAAGATATATAGCAGTGGAAGTGATGATGGATGCAAAGAAAACGTTGTTATTAGGATTATATGCGCCCAATGGAGCGAAAGATACTTTTTTAAAAGACATTAATCGACAGTTGGATGAAATGTCATATGACCAGATCCTGATGATGGGTGATTTTAATGGAACAATACAAAATAATATAGATAGTTCAGGCCAAAAGAGGAATGATAAAGAAGGAAGACTGCCAAAATCATTTTTTGAGTTGGTTAAACAAGAAAGCTTGGAAGATATTTGAAGAAAATTTAATCCTGAAGTAAGAAACTATACTTTCTTTTCAGCAAGACATAATTCTTTTTCCAGAATAGATATGTTATGGGGCTCTAAAAGCTTGGGCCTCATAACTAGAAAAGTGGAGATTCTACCGAACGTTTGTGCAGATCATAACCCAATATGTTGGATTACAAAATTGCAAAAGAAAACAAGAAGCTGGAGAATAAATGAGGACTTGCTACAAGATAAAGATATTGTGACTTTTCTAGAAAAGGAAACAACAGCATTCTTTCAAATAAATGACACCAATGATATAGAATTCCAGACGGTTTGGGATACTTATAAAGCAGTAATGAGAGGACTATTAATCACACTGAATAATAAAGATAAGAGGGCCAAAGAAAAGCAGATGTTAGATATACAAAATGAAATAAAGAAAAAAGAAGGGGAACTAAGAAAAAGACCAGGGAAAAAGAAATTAATAAGGGAAATTACAATACTACAATCCCAAGTAAGACATTTGTTGAATAAAGAACTAGAATGGAACTTAAAAAGTTTGCAACAGAAATCATTTGAAGGTGCGAATAAACCTGGGAGGTATTTAGCCTGGCAACTGAAGAAAAAGAAAGAAAATAAAATCATTAACAAAATTGTGGCAAATGGAAAAGAGATAGTGGATCAAGAAGGAATTAAAAGAGAATTTTTTAAATATTATGCAAATTTATTTAAAGGTGTGAAAATCAAAAAAGAAAAAATGGAAGAGTATCTACAAAATATTAAGATAGCACCCCTGACTGAGTATATGAAAAAGATTTTGAATGACCCAATAGAAAAAATTGAAATTGAAGCAGCAATAAATGTAATGAAAATAGGCAAGGCTCCCGGGCCGGATGGATATAAAACTAAATTTTATAAAACTCTTAAAGATGAGATAGTACCAAAATTGCAAAAATTGTTGAATACGATAAGAATAAAGGGAAATTCCAAATACTTGGAAAGAAGCTGTGATTTCGTTGATCCCCAAGGAAGATAGAGATGTCACAAATGTAAAGAACTATAGACCAATTTTGATACTAAATAATGATTATAAGATTTACACAAGAATCTTGGCAGAACGACTTAAGCAATATTTAATTAACTTTATAAAAGAAGATCAAGCGGGATTTCTCCCTAAAAGGCAAATAAGAGACAATGTAAGAACTGTTGTAAATATTGTAGAATATTATGAGAAACACCCAGAAAAAGAGGCGGCATTATTTTTTGTGGATGCAGAAAAAGCCTTTGATAATTTGAACTGGGACTTTATGTTTGCAGTAATGGAAAAAATAAATCTGGGAGAATATTTTATAAGAATGACGAAAGCAATATACACAGATCAATATGCAAAATTGTGTATAAATGCAGACCTTACAAAAGAAATGAAGGTGAGCAAAGGTACAAGACAAGGATGTCCGCTTTCACCATTGTTGTTTATAATGACTCTTGAAATTTTGTTAAGGCAAATACAAGATGACAAAGAGATAGAAGGATTGAAAATTAGAGGATTTTCTTATAAATATAAAGCATTTGCAGATGACATTGTGTTCATAACTGAGAATCCGATCCAAGTGATACCTTTGTTGATAGCTAAGATAAAAGAATACGGAGAAATGGCAGGACTATATATAAATAAAGAGAAGTTGAAATTTTTATATGGGACATCATAAATAGATCTCTTTCGGAGGGTTTTTTCCCAACCCCTCTAAAAGAGGCAGTGGTCCACCCTCTCCTGAAAAAAGCTACATCAGACCCGGCCGAATTGGCTCATTACCGGCCGGTCTCAAACTTGCCCTTTCTGGGCAAAGTCATAGAGAGGGCTGTGGCGTTGCAGCTACAGAGTTTCCTGGATGACGCTTCCACTTTAGATCCATTCCAGTCCGGCTTCCGCCCGGGCCATGGGACAGAGACAGTATTTGTCGCCCTCTTGGATGATCTCCGGCGACATCTGGACCGAGGCGGTGCGGCGGTATTGCTGTTGTTAGACCTTTCGGCTGCGTTCGATATGGTCGACCACCGGCTGCTGACCCGCTGCCTCGCCGACGCTGGGATTCAGGGGCTAGCTTTGCAGTGGCTTTCCTCTTTCCTGGAGGGTCGGGGACAAAGGGTGGCAATTGGGGAAGAGCTGTCCCGGAGACACCTACTTAACTGTGGGGTGCCTCAGGGGGCAGTTCTCTCCCCAATGTTATTTAACATCTACATGCGCCCCCTTGCCCAGATTGCCCGGAGATACGGGCTGGGTTGTCACCAGTATGCGGATGACACCCAGCTCTATCTACTGATGGGTGGCCGGGCTGCCGATGTTCCTATAAACTTGGACCGGGCATTGCAAGCTGTGGCAGATTGGATTAGGTCGAGTGGGCTGAAATTGAATCCAGCAAAGACAGAGGTCCTTTGCCTAGGGCGCGGTGGTCCGGAGGGAGGGATCTCCCTTCCAGCTTTTGACGGTGCGTCACTGGTACCAGTGTGCAGGGTCAGGAGCTTGGGAGTGCTACTGGAGTCTTCCTTGACAATGGAGGCCCAGATAGCAGCCACTGCCAAATCCGCCTTCTTTCATCTTAGGCGGGCGAGGCAGTTGGCTCCCTTCCTGGAGCGCAATGACCTGGCAACAGTGATCCATGCAATGGTCACCTCGAGGCTAGATTACTGTAATGCCCTCTACATGGGGCTGCCCCTGTGCCGAACTCGGAAACTGCAGCTAGTGCAGAATGCAGCAGCCAGACTGCTATTGGGCCTACCTCGATGGGAACATGTGCAGCCTAGGCTGTGGGAGCTGGTTATTACCTTTAAAGCCCTATATGGCTGAGGACCTGCCTACCTTAAGGACCGCCTCTCTCCATATGTTCCCCAGAGAGCACTACGATTCAGTTCACAAAACCTTCTGGAAGTACCTGGACCAAAAGAGGCCAAACTAAAAACAACTAGAGAACAGGCCTTCTCTATAAAAGCACCCCAATGGTGGAACCAGCTGCTGGAAGAGGTGCGGGCTCTGTGGGATCTTGGCCAATTCCGTAGGGCCTGCAAAACCGCCCTCTTCCGGCTAGCCTTCTAAGATGGAGCTTGGAATAAACATCACGCCATCATTAACATAACTGAGATAGTAGCACTATTAGATTATATTTTTTAGACTGTTTTTAGATTATTTAAATATTTAATTGTTAACTATATTGAACTGTATAATCTTGTTTTATTGTTTTAATATGGCTTTTGCCATGTCCTGTAAGCCGCCCTGAGCCTGCCTCGGCGGGGAGGCGGGGTATAAATAAAATTTATTATTATTATTATGCAAAAATATGCAACCAAATAGACAGAAAGAATTGCAGATTTTGATGGAATGTGAAGTTACTCCTAAAGTTAAATATTTAGGTCTAGAAATAACTATGAAGAATATCAATTTGTATAAAAACAATTATGAAAAGTTATGGTGCAAGATGGACAAAGATATGATGAAATGGAATAGACTTAATTTGTCTTTGTTGGGTAGGATTGCTGCAATTAAGATGAATATTTTGCCAAGAATAATGTATTTGTTCCAAACTATTCTGATTGTGAAAGATAGCAAACAATTTATCAAATGGCAAAGGAAGATTTCTGAATTTGTATGGGCTGGGAAGAAACCAAGGATTAAGATGAAAATTTTAACAGCTGCTTAGGAGAGGGGAGGTTTTCAGCTTCCAGATTTAAGACTGTACCATGATGCAGTTTGTTTGACATGGATAAAGGATTGGATAATGCTGTTAAATAAAAAAAACTTTTATTGTTAGAAGTTCATGGGAACAAATTTGGCTGGCATGCTTATATGTACTATGGGAAAAATAAGATGGACGGTCTTTTTTCTCACCATTATATTAGAAATAATTTACTAAATACATGGATAAAATATAAGAAATATGGTGATTAAAGAAAGCCGCTTTGGATAGTGCCAGCAGAAGTAATAAAAATAACAGCTGAATCTGATGAAGAGAGAGGGATGTCATATAACCAACTGCTAAAGATTCAAGGTGATAAAGTTGAATTAAAATCTGCAGAAGAGTTAAACAACAAGTATGACTGGTTTCAAATGCAACAAATAAAAAGCTTGATGGAAAATGATATTAAATCTGTTGGAATTAGACATGAGCAAACGGAATTGGAAAGGGTTCTGCTTGGAGATAATGAAAAATTAATATCGAAAATATATAAATTATTGTTGAAATGGTCTACAGAAGAAGAAGTAGTAAAATCTCAAATGATTAAATGGGCAATTAATGTAAACAAGGAAATACAAATATGATACATGGGAATATCTTTGGAAGAACTCGATGAAAATATCAACATGTCAGAGTATTAAAGAGAACTGTTTCAAGATGATGTATAGGTGGTATATGATTCCGAAAAAAACTGGCAAAGATGAGTAAAAAGATGTCAGATAGATGTTGGAAATGTAAGAAACATGAAGGTTCTTTTTACGATATGTGGTGGACTTGTGGAAAAGCGAAAAAGTTTTGGTAGATGATACAACAAGAAATATCGCAAATTTTGGGATATGATTTTAAGAAAGTAGCAGAGACTTTTTTATTGGGACTACAAATGGAAATATTTCCAAAAGAAGATAGAACTTTAATTTGGTACTTGCTCTCAGCTGCTAGGACATTATATGCGCAGTTATGGAAACAAGAAAAAATACCAGAGAAATGGGACTGGATTGTGAAAGTTTTATCATGGAGTGAGATGGATAAACTAACAAGAATTTTAAGGGACTATGACTTGGAAGTGTTTAAGAGGGAATGGAAGAAATTTAGAGGATATATAGAAAAACAGTGGAATTTGAAAGGACAATTTTTTAACAATGAATTTAAGAAAAAGGGAAAATTGAACTTTGATGGGTTAAGGGTACCTTTATAAGTGAACTTAAGTATATAACATTGGCGGAAGTCTAGTAAAGGAGGGAGGGGGATTAGAAAAATATCATATGGGTTAGGATTGTAACAATATAATTTGACATTGTTACCATATGCCATTAATAAATTGTTTTAAACCACAAGAAGCTGAAATGGGTGGTAGGAAGTTATTTACATAAATTTAGAGCAGCATGTGGCAGGAATACTCCATGAACTACTACAGATGTAAATAATTATTATGTAAATAATTCCTTCACACGCAACCCCCCATACTGGTTTGGCCATAAAACTACTCTTCTTAGGCAATAGGCCTGGCCATCTTGCAGATCCCAGAATGTGTGTGTGTGTGTGTGTGTGTGAGAGAGAGAGAGAGAGAGAGAGATGCTATTAGTGATTATTGCTTTATTGAGCACATTTCTATCCTTCCATTTTACCAAACAGGCTTCAAGTGGTATACATGTTTCTTTATGCATCCATTTTACTTCACAACAAAACTGTGAGGTAAGTGAGGCTGTGAGTGCCTCAAGGTCACACAGCTAGCTTCATTTCAGGCCTGGTGTGCACATGAGGACAGAACAGGTAGAGATGAAGGTGGGTAAAATTGACTGTGCCACTTTAGATTGCAAATAGGCAATCACATTTCTGTGCCATACTGTATTAACTATGCTTCATGAAAACAGAAAAATAGCATTTTACCTCACTGTTCCACCAACTTATTTATTTAGTTCCATTGCTATCAGATGGCCATCTAACCTCTGTTTAAAAATCTCAAAGGAAGGAGAGCCCACCATCTCCTGAGAAAGCCTGTTCCACTGAGGAACCGCTTTAACTGTCAGGAAGTTATTTCTAATGCTGAGCTGGAAACTGTTGGTTCTGTTCCACTTTTGGGCCACAGAAAACAATTCTGCATCATCTTCTATATGACAGCCCTGCAAGGACTTGAAGATGGTGATCATATCACCTCTCAGCTGCCTCCTCTCTAGGCTAAACATGATCAGCTCCTTCAACCTTTCTTTGGCTATCTCCAGCTATCATCTGAAGGTTGGCAACCCTAACTACTGTTAGGCTGAGAGCATATGACTGGCCCAAGCTCATTCAGAAAGCTTCCATAACAGAGTTGGGAGGAAATCCAAAGTGTCCTAGATCAGGGGTCCCCAACCCCCAGGCCACAGACCAGTACCAGTCAGTGACCTGTTAGCAACTGGACTGTGGAGGAGCGAGGCAGAGGTAGAGCAGCCCTGCTGCCCCTTTTGCCCACCTGGGACCCAGACGGATAAAAGAGGCAGTGCGGCCTTGCTCCACAGCACCACTTTTTTCATCCGTCCGGATCCCAGCTGGGCATAAGGGACAGTGTTGCAGCAACCTTCACCTACCCCTCATTAAAAGACCTCCATGGGGAACAGGGATGGGGAGCAGCCTGGGGCAGCAACCCCCCCCCCCCAGCACCCTCTCCATGGAAAAATTGTCTTCCACTAAACTGGTCCCTGGTGTCAAAAAGGTTGGGAGCCACTGTCCTAAATGTTCAGCACTCAAACCACAACACCATTTTAGATCTCATTCTCATTTGTGTGTAGACATTTTAAAAGAGATTGTGATCCTAAGAACTGGAATTCTTCACTTTTAAAAGAAGTTTTCAGTTTAGCCAAACTCTTAAGTTATTGAATAGCCTTGACTTTTGTCATGCAGAAAAAGAAAACTTCAAAGAGAAGTTCACTTCTAATTGATATATAAATAGTCCTTTTCAAAACTGTGCTTAGTGACTCATGCAAAGAGTCTCGAAGAGTCAATTAGACAGGCACAAGTTAATGAACTGCAAAAAATGGCTTTCCCTCCATTAAATACCTCTCTGCAATTGTCAATATTTTTAAAAACTGTAATGATTTCTTATCAGTGCTTGAATGAACCGTAAAACTACCTTTGGAAATATTGACATTTCCACAATTTTAAGCACAAGGATGTTTTCTTTTCTATATGCAAGCTGACGGCCGAGGCCTTGAAGGTTTTTTCCCCTACTCATGCCAAATAATACATATAATTACTAACTAAAATGCCTGGATCTATCTTTCTTTGGCATAGTTCATATTTCAAGTTACAGTTTAATGTGGAGAATATGGCCTTAACTAAATGCTTTTCTCCAGCTATTAGGTTCCTATTTAGGTGCAACAAGTGAGGATTCGCAACAAAACATTGCTGATTATTTTAAAGTTGTCCAAGTATGGCTACAAAGATGAAAAAAGTGCTACCTTTGCAGCCATCCCCTAGGCTGCAAGATTCTGGCTACTGGGGGAAACCCAGCAGATGCGTTCTGAGAGCTCCAAGAATAGCTGAAAAGGTGAGACTGTGTCTGCATTTTTGGACATCTTTAGAGATGAAAAAGCATGGCTCCTAATGTAATCTCAGTATCCATCATTCTGTATTACCTGAGGATGGTTGCAAAGATACTGTTTCACCTTTTTTAGGAACACTTGGGGTTAATGTATCTCAGATTGTCAGTTTAGAATAGTTGGCATGTTTTGGCACCAATATGAAAAATCATCACTTCATTCCATTAAGAGTCCATTTTTTATTCTGGAAGATATTCAAAAAAATTTTTTTTAAAAAAAACCCCATTCATTTTAATTCTTTTATTCATGTCATATGTCTTTTTAATTGTGGAGGAGAGGGGACTGTTCCACTAGAAAACACATTTCTGACTGTAACCTATCCGATAACCATCCAAGTGGGTTGGCATTCTTATGGCTGTTGCTCAAGGGATTCTGTCTGCCAAATTCAGACAGATAGGCAAAGTTGACCCTATTTTAGACAATTAAATTTTTCACTTCAGGACCAGGCAATTCAAAAATGCACAAATAATACACTGGAGGCTTCCTGTATATTTGTGCAGATCTGCCAGTCCAGTAAAGAAGGGGAATATCCAGGCAAGGCGAGTTCAGCTTTGCCTTCTCCCACACATTACCTTGCTGAATTCCAATGCAAGAAATGTTTAGGAGTAATTACTTGCTAGCAGCCTGCAGCAACGCTGCTAGGCTGCTGGGGCAAGCTTTGCCTCCCTGATAGGGAAGGGAGGATCTGCAACCCGTTTGGGCATGCGATTGAGGGGGCGGGGCTTGGCCATTGTATCGGCCAGACCTTCGCTCCTTGATTCAGTGCCCAGACGACGATTGGTTTGGGCATGAGCATTTGCTAGCGCTCCAGGACGGCTTGGGGGTGCCTTGATTGCTTTTGAGGTCCCCCCACTCCCTCCCTCCTGTCTGTTTCCCTCCTGTCGGCCGTCAAGTTGCGTATTGTCGCTTTGCTTATCAGCGATTGTGTCGCTGATAAGCAGGAAAGGAGCCTCGGGATCATGCGGCGGGCTGGGGCTTTCTGCTGGGGCTTTGGGACTTCTCTGGAAGGACAGGGAGCTTCATTGACGGCCAGTGTATCATTTTATTATTGCCCCCTCCTTTTTGTTTGTTCATCATAATTGGGTGGCAAGGGGGTTCCTGTGCCCTTCCCTTCCTTTGCAGGGAAAAAGGGCTTTTTTGTGGTCATTGGATCCCCTGGTGGGGTTGGGGGGTGTTATTTTAACTGAGTTGGCCATATTTTCTTCCCCTTCTTGTTGTAGGAGATGGTGGCCATATTTGGTTCTTCTTTCTTCTCTTAGGGAAGGCGGCCATTTTAGGTGGATTTTGAGGGGAGGCCATTTTTCGGGGCTGCCCTAGCTGGCGACAGCTTCGCATTGGCAGGCATTTTTGCAGCTTTCAGGTGCGGCCATTTAGTAGTGGGGGCAGCTTTGGGTTGCCTTCGTACGGGAACACTTGAGTGTCTGCTGCAGGCTCTGTTGGCCCAGGCATTGCTAAGATATCAGGAAGAAAGGGGTCTGGTAAATCCAAGGGCAAGCAGCCTGCACCAAAGACTCCAAAGGACCCTAAGCAGCCTGTACCAAAGGCCCCAAGAGGCCACCACCGCCTTTATCTTCTTCCAATGATGAAGGCGAGGAGGGTGTTAATGCCAGCATAATGCAAAGGCTGTTGGCACTGGAGGAGGCGTCTGGTATTCCTCCTTCAGAGAGGGTAGGAGTAGAAAAGGCTTCTAAAAGGGTGCTCCAGGCGAATATGTTAACCAGGTTGTCTATTCTCGAGGGCAGGTCTGGTGCATTCATCACTGGCAGTGCCAAGGGTCTCGGTGGTCCAGATGGAGGATCGGTGTCATTGTCAGGAGCTGCTGGACATGGGACAACGCTGGTGCCTGTTGGATCTGTTGGTAAGGCTGGGGACATTCCACAGGCATATGCTGGTCTGGCTTGGCTTTGGGGGCCATGAGGTCATGTCGCTCCTGCAGGGCAAGACATTCCTGCTGGGAGTGCTATGTTTTCTCCCCCCACAGGTATGGGCTCGCAGTCAAATTGCTCTTGGCCGACTGGAAAGTGCAGCTCTTGTGGAGTTTGGCCAGGTGTGGGGCAGTAGGGTCTTGTAGGCTCTTTTATGGGGGGTTGGGGCTACCCTTCTCCTTACGGGGCAGTCCCTTTTACCGCCTTACCTTTTGGGGAAGTAGCTTTGCCTTTAGGGGATCATTTGTTGCCTGCAACAAAAGATAAGATCCTAAAGCGGGAGTATGTCGATATCTTCTCCCTCCTGTTCCGGGAGTTGGAGAAGAAGGATAAGGAAGACCTGGATGACAAGGAGAAAGAAAAATTGAAGAAGCACAAGGTGGACCGGACTTGGGCCAATTGGCTGCCAGGGTTTTTTTAATATATGCTGGAGTGATTGCACGTGCCCAGCCTTGGAGGGCGGCTGCGCTCATTCAGTACATGGATATAATTTATAAAGGGTACACTATGTTTAGTGGGCCTGCCTGGATTCAATATGATGAGGAATTCAGGATGAGGGCTGCATTGTACCCTTCCCTTCAGTGGGACCGCATTCACCACCTGCGTGGCCAAATTTAGGTGACCGCTCTGACAGCGGTCATTTGGTGGCCAGGTCAGCTGCAATCTCCTCAGCTTCGGCAGCCGCTTCCCACAGTTCTACGGGGCAGGCGGTTCAACACCACCTGCTTTGCTGGGTGTTCAGTTCTCAGGGAGTGTGTAGCAGAAAGGCTTGTCAGTTCAAGCATGAATGCCCCATGTGTGGCGGGTCTCACTCCTTCAATAACTGCCCGAAAGCCCAGGTACGTAAGAATCAAAAGAAGCCAGGAGGAGGGGGAGGAAGTTATCAGGCTGGAAAAGGGGCCCAGTCCGATAAAGGTGGGTCCTCTTGAACACTGGCTGTCCAGGTACTCGCGGAGGGCTGACAGCGTTTACCTGCTAAAAGGTTTTAAGTTTGGTTTTAGGATCCCTTTTCAGGGTTTTGGGCCTATTTCCTCATCCCCCTGTGCATAACTTTAGGGTTTTCCCCTTGGGCATGGTGCCTAAAAAGGTGCCTGGGGAATTTTGCTTGATTCACCATCTTTCCTTCCCCAAAGGGAAGTCGGTTAATGATGGGATTCCTGAGCATTTATGCTCCGTTAGGTACACCAGCTTCAATCAGGCCGTAGCCGTGGTGCGATGCTGCAGGGTGGGTACAGAGTTGGCAAAATGTGATAGTAAATCTGCATTTCGCCTTTTACCAGTTCATCCTGCTGATTTTGAGCTCTTGGGATTTTCTTTTGAGGGTCAATTTTACATGGACAGAGCATTGCCAATGGGCTGCTCTGTATCGTGTTCAGCTTTTGAGTGAAGTGGGTTTGCAAGATGTCATTCATTATTTGGATGACTACCTTTTTGTGGGTCCCGTGGGGACTGGGCAATGTGCACAGCTGCTGTCTGGCTTTATGGAGTTGGCCGCAGAACTTGGGGTTCTTTTGGCTCAGGAAAAAATGGAGGGTCCAGCCCCAAAACTGATCTTTTTGGGGATCAAGCTGGATCCAAAAACTAGTAGATTTAAGGAACAGGATTTCTTTCCTTTCTTCTTAAATGTCTCCTTGACTGAGTTGCAGCAGCTGGTTGGGGCATCTTAACTTTGCTTGCAAAGTGGTCGCCCCTGGGTGAGCCTTTCTCCATAGGCTTTGTGATGCTATGGCAGGCCTATGCTTGCCTCAGCATAGAACACGGGTTACTAGCAGCATGAGGGAAGATTTGGGGGTTTGGCAAGAATTTTTGGAGTCCTTTAATGGGATCTCCTTTTGGAGAGATGACATGAGGCTTGAAGCTGAGCTCCAGGTCATGTTTGATGCTGCTGGATCTTTGGGTTTTGGAATCTATTTCTGTGGACATTGGTGTGCTGACAGTTGGCCAGACTCCTGGGTGCAGGTAGGAGTGAGCCGAGATTTTACATTTCTCGAGTTCTTTCCCATTCTGGTTGCAGTTTGGCTGTGTGGGATGGATATGGCCAATTGCACAGTTCATTTTTGGTGCAATAATATGGCGGTAGTCCATGTCATTAATTCCCTTTCATCCAAATCTCAGTGGGTTATGAGGTTGGTGAGGGCCTTCACACTGCGTTGTCTGCGCTTAACATATTGTTTTTAGCCAAGCATGTTCCTGGAGTGAATAACGGGGTGGCTGACTCTCTCTCTCATAAACAGATGGAGAGGTTTCGTCAGCTGGCCCCAGATGCCGATCAAGAGGCAGCGCCAATGCCCCAGGAGCTATGGCTGATCGGAGAGCTGAGGCCTGCACAGCGATAGGCGTAGCCAATGTGCCTAGCACCAGGAAGTCTTATGAACGTGCTGTGCGGCAGTTTGAGGACTTTAGGGCTGAAGTAGGGTATTGCATTGTTTGGCCCCTCCCGGTGGAGCAGTTGCTCCACTACTGTGTTTCTCTATGGGGTAAGGGACTGGCCATGTGATCCATTAGGGGGTGCCTGTCTGCATTGGCTTTTGCCAATAAGGCGCTGGGTTATAAGGAAGAAACAGCTGGTTTTCATCTCCGAAAAATGCTGGAGGGGTGGGTCAGAGAGGCTGGACCTAGGCTGGACACATGTAAACCTATTTCCCCTCTGATTCTTAGGGGTCTGAAGGGGGTTTGGGGCATGGTTTGTGTTTCATATTTTGAGGTCTCTTTGTTTCATGCTGTGTCCTTGGTAGCTTTTTTCGGGGCTCTTAGAGTCAGTGAGCTAGTGGCATGGTCCAGAAACGATGTTTCTGGTAATGCTTTGTTGCTATGGGACCTGAGGTTATCCGAGGGCAAAGCGGTCATTACTGTCCGTCGCTCTAAGATGAACCAGTGTCAAAGAGGTACTGTGCTTGAGCTTGGCACCTGCTCTGAGCTTGAGTTGTACCCAGTTTCTGCTTTGGCTGCTTATTTGGCAGCTCGGGGGCCCAAGGAAGGGTTTGTTCTGTCACAATAATGGTAGCCTGTTGATAAAGCATCAGTTTTGGGTTTTGACGTCATGGGCTTTAGGTGAGCTGGGGTTGTCTGGGGTGCAGTTTGGGACCCACTCCTTTAGAATTGGGGCAGCCTCGACAGCTGCTGCCTTGGGATATCCTTCCTCCTCCATTCAACGCCTGGGCTGTTGGCTCTCATCGGCCTACAAATTTTACGTTCGACCTTTGCTCAGCTCCTAGCTTTGCTTGTTTGGTTGAAATGTTACTGGTTTCTGTTTCTTGTTTGACTGGTTTTTCTTTTTAGATGCTGTTGTTCCTGGCCAGAGGAGCCGAGTTCTCGACTGTGGCCACAGCCATGTGTTTTGGGCTGCACATCAGGCTTGGAAAACTTCGGTCGGCTCTCAGCTGGGACTCAGCCAATATGTTTGTATTGAGTGGCAGGGGTGCTGGGGTCTTCAGTGGCCGGTCCTGCTGCCTTTGTCATTCCAAGGGAGTATGGGCCTTCCTCCTCAGGTTTTAATTATTCACCTGGGAGGGAATGATCTCGGGCTAGTAAAAGGCAAGGTGTTAGTCTTGCAGGCTCTTGATGATTTTCAGTATATTAGGGAGTGATGGCCTGGGACCGCTATAATTTGGTCAGCCATGATTCCCCGCCTTGTTTGGTGCAGTGCTTGGGGCCCTGCAGCTATTGAGAGGGCCCAATACAAAGCTAACAAGGAAATTGGGAAGGCATTGGAAGGTGGGTTGGGCCACTATCTGCCCCATCCTGATATTTCTATGGAATTTCTGGACCTCTACAGAGGGGATGGGGTACATCTCTCAGAAAAGGGTAATATGCTTTTCTTGAGGGATCTCCGGCAAGGGCTGCGGGTAGCCTTGGGTTTCCCAATGGGTGCTAAGCCCTAAGTAGAGACTTGGCCTTAGTCGCGGCAGGTTTTACTGGGTTTAGGGTACTATGCAGCTAGGGGAGGACCATGAAGCCTCTGGGGAGTTAGGGGTCTGGCATAATCAACCTTGGGGTTTGATGACCCAGGGTGGGGAAAATGCAAACTGTCCTGGAGGCTCGATTAGCATTATTATGTCATCTTACTCACTGTGACCTCTGGCTGGCTGGAATAGAAGAAATGGGGAAAAAAACTAGGGTGGGAAATGCACAGAATAGAAAATGACAGTAGTGAAAGGGATAGGAAAATTAATATCTTCATAATTAAAGTATTATACACAAAACATTTCTATTCCTCCTTCCCCCCAAGTGAAAGACTATCCAACACAGGCACTTGTGCCCTGATTCAAAGGCTATCATGTTATTTGAATTAATGACTCAGGCTATATTATTAACCAGTAGCATTGTCTCCTTTGTAAATTATTACCATAATGGTAAGCTAGGGCAATCAAATACACTTGTGCACATAATATTTCTGTCTAGGAACAATATCTGTGCTGGTTTCCCCAAATGAAGAAAGGCATGCTCTTGTCTGTGGTGGAGCACAGTATCCTATGTCAACTCCAAGAGCTTAGGTAAAAAATAAAGTCCAAGGCACAAAAGTTAATTATCTAGTATAGCTTTTGTTATTATGTAGCAGAGCTGGCTTATTGATTAATGAGTCAGTGCTGTGTTTGCTCACAGGAATATTAATATCTTGTGCACAAGAGGAGTCATTAAAATTGATAAGGCAGTCCTTGACGTTCAACTTAAAGGGAACCATTGCTCTGGTTACCTGAATGAAAGTGTCAGGAGTAGGATCAGAGTTATAAATTATTAAAACCCAATAGTTACGGCAAAAATAACTTAAAATAATCCTCATTTGAATTAAAGTCAATATGTTTCCCTCCTCCCTCATTATATTTTGCAGGCAATTCATAGGTGCAACAGAAAAAATGACAGAGGTCAGATGGTCAAAAGGTTTACATTCTAAACTCTCTTGCATGCCTAAAGCAAAAATAAACTCAAGCTGTACATTGTTTTACCAAAGGGGATTTAATTGATATGAATAATAGGTTGGATCCCTCACAAGATGAATTTTTCTTTTTCCAAATGGCCCTTTCTGTGAGTCAAAAGGCACACTGGATCAAACATCATTGTCATTGTCATCGTTCTTGTCGTTGTCATCATCATCATCATCATCACCACCACAACCACCACAACAAAACAATAACAGTAAAAATATAGTAGCAGCAATAATAAGCAATTACAATAACCATAATCTTGTTCCCATGTGGATAGACAAATATGCATAACAGGCCATGGCTACAGTTTGGGATTCTGAAAGCCTTTTTTTTAACAGATGAGTTAGATTAAAAACGTGGCCCTGTGCACAGAGTGGTAAAGCAGCAGTACTGCAGTACTGTGGTCTGAACTCTCTGCTCACAACCTGAGTTCGATTCCAGTGGAAGCTGGATTCAGGTAGCCGACCCAAGGTTGACTCAGCCTTCCATCCTTCTGAGGTCGGTAAAATGAGTACCCAGCTTGCTGGGGGGAAAGTGTAAAAGACTGAGGAAGGCAATGGCAAACCACCCCATAAAAAGTCTGCTGTGGAAACATGTAAGCAACGTCACCCCAGAGTCGGAAACAACTGGTGCTTGCAAAGGGGACCTTTCCTTTCCTAGATTAAAAAACATATTAATAGCAATGTCTGTGCATGCAGTGAAGCTGCAAAAACATAAGCAAAAAACCAGTATACAAGCTATAGGAACCCCAAGTGACATCGGATGGCACAGTAACAGTCGCCACCATTCAGAAAGGGTGAGGGAGGCTGGAAGAGGGTAGACAGAAAGTGGAGCTATGCAAACCAAAGCTGAGGTGAGAGAAACTGAACCAGAGCCAGAACCAACAGGGAGGGGGTGCAGAAGACAGAGTTGGTGGAGGATGCTGAGCTGGCAGCTAGTGTGAGAAAAACCCTGAGCCAGTAGGGAAAGAAGTCTTTCACTGCTCTTAATCTAATGTCACTCCAGCCTCCTCCTACAACTAAGGGACTTGCAGAAGATGGCTCAGGGCTTGAAGCCAGGATGGCCTCCACTGGAAGTCGAGGATGTGCAGACAGAGCAAGTCTGAGTTTTCTGCATCCCAGCAATTGCCCACACTGCCAGTAGGTAGGGGGCCTGTTTTTGCCTTGGGATGTTACAGATCCATATAGTTGATATAAAATAACATTAGCCTTTTAATTATCCCAACCAGTGGTGCTAGCTCCCCTGGTTCTGCATCTGCCTTCAGTCCAGGATGGGATGGTGTAATGCGAGAAAATATGAGCTCAAGTATGTGTGTGTGTGTGTGCATACACATATATACATACACACGCAACAGAAAAGTAAGCACTAATGGGTGTTTGCATGCTATTAGATGTACATATTATTCTGTGCAAAGGGCATGCTGGCAAAATTGCTCAGCATATTTATAATGCATTTTCTATCTCTCCACTGTGATTTTATGAATTCTATTTTTTTAATTTTACATTTTAAATTTGTGTGTGTGTATATATATATATAATTTTTTGGCCACTGTGTGACACAGAGTGTTGGAATGGATGGGCCATTGGCCTGATCCAACATGGCTTCTCTTATGTTCTTATGTATATCTCACCATCAGGAAACCATCCATCATTTGGAGATCACCTGGCATGTATTTATTTATTTATTACTTTTGATTTATATCCCACCCTTCCTTTCACTACAGGGCTCAGGGCAGGTTACAACATGATAAAATAGTTAAAAAATAACTTTACAATAATAGCAGTAACAATAGCAATTGACATATGATAGCACACAATAAAACCAATGTATTACAATTACAGTTGATACTATCCAGAGGGACAGTATTATAGATTTGGGGTGGCATTCATTTAACCATCACTCTAAATTGCAATCTAATGCACACAAAATGTTTTGAGCATTTGAATAAAATATAATTTAAATACTAAGGGAAGGATCCAGACAATGTTAAACATTTTTAAAGTCCTATTGATTTCAGTGGGATTACAATATGCTGAATATCGACTCAAGTAACAGAAAAGTAAGCACTAATGGGTGTTTGCATGCTATTAGATGTACATATTATTCTGTGCAAAGGGCATGCTGGCAAAATTGCTCAGCATATTTATAATGCAATTTCCATCTCTCCACTGTGATTTTATGAATTCTGTTTTTTAATTTTACATTTTAAATTTGTCTTTACTACCTGGTTATTAAAGATACACATTTTAAAATGTGAAAATACAAACTTATCTCCAAGATAAATGCCTATTCACTTATGACAACATATAAATCTAAGTCATTATACCTACTGAAACTTATAGAAATGAATAGTCTGTGTATGAGCCACCTGGTGGGAAGGGCGGGATATAAATTACAAATAAATAAATTACAAATAAACGATGTATGTCAGTGTATCTCACTAAAAACGTCTGCACAGTTGGAGGAGAATGTAGGGATTTCTCCAACAAAATTATAGAAAAGATTAAAACTCTTACAAATATTTTTCATTTCTTTTTCTTATAAGGGGACTGGAGATTTGACTGACAGTGCAGATTTTTTAAAAGATGTCATTCTGATAGGAGCTGGCATCACAGCACAAAGATCTTCATGGTATGACTGAAGGTAAGTTGTGGCGACTATTTTGTGGCTAGCACAATCTCCTGCAGAAGCCATTTTATGACTGCATCTGCTGTGTCAGGTACCTGCAGGTTCAAAATGGTTGGAGACCCCTGGCATATAGTAGCGTCATGTGTACAAAGAAGATCCTGCAGGAGGCAGCAAGCTCTAGCTGTAGGAGAAGGAGCTTCTTTCTAAAAGGGGCTTCTCCTTGTCTGACTCTGACTGTAGAATGCTACCCTTAGGCTTTTCCGCTATAACAGTCTAGAACTCTCTCAACTAGCAAGGCAGCTAGGGTTGCCAAGTCCAATTCCATAAATATCTGGGGACTTTGGGGGTGAAGCCAGGAGACTTTGGGGGTGGAGCCAGGAGACATTGGGGTGGAACCAGGAACAAGGGTGTGACAAGCATAATTGAACTCCAAGGGAGTTCTGGTCATCACATTTAAAGGGACAGCACACCTTTTTAAATGTCTTTCTTCCATAGGAAATAATGAAGGATAGGGGCACCTTCTTTTGGGGCTCATAGAACTGGACCCCCTGGTCCAATCGTTTTGAAACTTGGAGGGTATTTTGGGGGGAGGCACTACATACTATACTGAAAATTTGGTGCCTCTACCTCAAAATATAGCTCCCCCAGAGCCCCCGAAACCTCTAGACCTAGAACGTAGCAATCTAGCAACAGTGATCCATGCAACGGTCACCTCGAGACTAGACTACTGTAATGCCCTCTACATGGGGCTGCCCTTGTGCCAAACTCGGAAGTTGCAGCTAGTGCAGAATGCGGCGGCCAGGCTGCTACTGGGACTACCTCGGTGGGAACACGTGCGGCCTGGGCTGAAGGAACTGCACTGGCTTCCAATTATATTCCGAGTTCGCTACAAGGTGCTGGTTATTACCTTTAAAGCCCTATATGGCCGAGGACCTGCCTACCTTAGGGACCGCCTCTCCCCACATGTTCCCCAGAGAGCACTAAGATCTAGCTCCCAAAGCCTTTTAAGGATCCCTGGACCAAAGGAGGCCAAACTGAAAGTAATGAGGGAGCAGGCCTTCTCCATAATGCCCCCCCACTGGTGGAATCAACTACCGGAGGAAGTGCGAGCCCTGTGGGACTTTAATCAGTTCCGCAGGGCTTGCAAATTCACCCTCTTTCTGCAAGCTTATAAGGAGCCCTGAAAGCAATATCTAGCCATCGGAATACATCTATTGAACATAGCACCTTAATTTATTGTAGTTTTAACTTTTTATGTAACTGTTTTAAATGTATATATTAACTGTATTTTAAAATTGTTTTATGCAAAATCATGGTGTATACCATGTCTTGTTAGCCGCCCTGAGCCTGCTTCGGCGGGGAGGGCGGGATACAAATAAAAATTTATTATTATTATTATTATTAGATCAATTCCCCATTATACCCTATGAGAAATATTCCACATAGGGAATAATAAAGACATTTCCCTCTCCTCCACCCCCCCCCCCTTCTTGCAAATCTGATGTAGGGGATTGGCTCTCTACTCACCAGCCAGCTTCTTCACAGTAACAAAGACACAGACACAGAAAGTTGAAGCCTTTCACCACCTCCGGAAGTGCAAAGGCACATGGGCCTTTGGGGCGGGGCAGGAAGCAGCCTGGGAAAGCTCTGGCTGCTGCGATGGAGCTGGGTGGGAAGGGGAGGGGCAAGGAGAAGCTGCGGCGATCCGAGGTGAGAAGGAAAGGGAAGGGAGGAGGAGATGCATCAGGGATCGGTGGGAAGAGGAGAGAAGAAGCTGCTGGGATCTAGGCTGCATGGGAAGGGCCGCCATTCCCCCCGCTTTCTGGATTTCTGCCGAGCGGGGGGAGGAGGCTCCAAATCGGGGGTCCCCCGCCCAGGCAGGAGATTTGGGAAGCCTAAAGGCAGCTAAGTTCATCTCCTCTCTTTCCTGTCCAGTTTGTTAATTCTTAAATAAAGCTTTTAAAAACTTTTAGTCTGTACAGTGTCCTGACTGCTGCACTGGCAATCTACCAACACTTACTTTGCTTTGCAGACAATAGAATTCCCAAAACTTAATGAGAGAGAGAGGGAGAGAGAGAGAGAGCATGCAATAGATAATAAAATGACAAAGTAATCTACCCTAAGGGTGTAAAAATAAAAAGGACCAACCAAGGGTAAATGTTGGGAATTTCATACGGACAAAACAAGATTGAGGATTTATAGCAGGACTGTCAATGCAAGGAAAAGACAGAGTCATTGAAGACATTATTCTGTGCTCAAATGGAAATGACCTGAATCAATCCCATGCCAACAGCACACTCCTAGACTCCACTGGCACAGAACCCATTATGGGGACACCTCCTGAAGACAACATTCCACAGGAACCAGGTGAGAATCTCTGGAGCTGCTTGATCTCTTGAGCTGCTTGAGCACAAGCATTGGAAGGGCATGGTTAGAACTCCTTGAGAAGAAGTGCCCCAGTCAAAACTCTGGGGTTGTTTGCCTTTCTGTCATCCAGAACTTGGCTTGGAGACTTGGGGGGGAGGGATTGTGAGCATAAGAGATGTTTGCCTTGCTTCCAATATCTGGCTGTGGGAGGGTCTGCCCTAGTGAAGTTTCCTTGTGATTTTGGTGTCATTGGCTTGTTTCTGAGCTTTTCCATAGACTCCTGTAACTGCAGCCGTCTTTTCCATACAGAGCACTGGGGAGACCTTTTCAGAGGGGTGGTGGTGGTTCTGTGACCCTAGAAACACAATCTGTCCCCAATTTAAAGAGATTTTAGAGGAGTGGGTGAGGATCCCTGTGCATTCTGTCAATGGTCTTGCCATGTCATGTATTTGCTGGGGCCTAGATGTTCTCTGTAACCATGTGTTCTCTGTAACTGTGATGGGAATGTTGGGTGTCCCTAGCATACTTGGTGGGGGCCATTCTACCATGTCACAAACCTCATGCACTGAACCAATTCATTAGACACTTAAAAGTTCGTGCTTGTTTGTGATTCACAATCCAGGCACTCTACAAACCAAAATAAACTGGATTTTCCCAATTTGTGTGCATCCCTAGTTACAAACAAAAAGGATCTGAAACAGGCATAGCAATTTTCCAGTCAACCATCAATTGTGGTGCAGGTAACCACTCTTTTGTTTATGCTATTATCTGGGTAAGTCCACCCCATCCCCAATTCTTGAATAGTGAAGTGTACTGCACAACCTCCTCCCTGCCAAATATTTACTGATTTTAAAGGAGAATTTTGTCAAATCCCTTTCTCCTAGCCACAGAGTGTTTGAGCCAAGGACAATGACACTTCCTAAGAGGAGCATGTCTCTCTTTCCTGAAGTTCCATTAGCCCAGAGATCCTGGTCTGCGGAATAGCTCCACCATTCAAATGTATTTTTCAAATACCCCAGCCTATCTTTTCTCTGCCCCCGATCTTCAGCTGTATTTATTTAATGTATTTATACTCCACCTTTCTCGCCAGTGGGTTCTAAAGCAGCTCACATCATTCTTTGCTCCATTTTATCCTCACAACTACATGAGGTAGGTTAGATTGAGTGTGTGTGAGACTGACCTAACCCACCCACTGAGCTTCCACAGCAGAAAGGTGATTTGAACCTGGTTTCCCAGATCCTAGTCTGAAACTCTAGCTATTACACCATACTAGCTTTCATGGGGTGGCCGCCATTGAACAGCAGCAGGCAGCCAGGCCTGTGTGAGTCATAAAGGACAGGTGGTAGCAAATTACTCTGTGGCTGCTACTAGGCCGGCCCCAATGCGTCCTTCTTCAAAGGGCAAAAGGGCTCTCAAAAAAGACCCTGTATTTAACGGAAAGAAACCAAGTCTTCATCTGACACAACTGTTGTAATTGCCTAACAACAGCCACAAATGCCATTTGTTTCTTAAAGCTATGAGCACTGCCTCTCTTATTTGGAGGGATGTGTTTTTTGTGTTTTTTTAAAAGATTCTTCTGCAAACTTGGGGTTATTCTTCTAGAAAGACTGTCTTGGTTGCTCATGGCTGCTGTGTCAGGATTTAAGTACCCTAGGGTTGCCAATCCCCAGATGGGGGCAGGGGATCCCCCGGTTTGGAGACCCTCCCCCCGCTTCAGGGTCGTCAGAAAGTGGGGGAAGGGGAGGGAAATGTCTGCTGGGAACTCTATTATTCCCTATGGAGATTTTTTCCCATAGAAAATCATGGAGAATTGATCTGTGGGTATCTGGGGCTCTGGGGGGGCTGTTTTTTGGGGTAGAGGCACCAAATTATCAGTACAGCATCTAGTGCCTCTCCCCAAAATACCTCCCAAGTTTCAAAATGATTGGACCAGGGGGTCCAATTCTATGAGCTCGAAAAGAAGGTGCCCCTATCCATTATTTCCTATGGAAGGAAGGCATTGAAAAGGTGTGCCGTCACTTTAAATGTGATGGCCAGAACTCCTTTTGGAGTTCAATTATGCTTGTCACAGCCTTGATCTTGGCTCCACCCCCAAAGTCCACAGATATTTCTTAAATTTGACTTGGCAACCCTAAAGTACCCACAGATTTGGCCATGCTGAGAATTAGATACATTGATATGTGTGCTTTAAAATATTGGCTAGGTTAATGTCAAGTCTGTAAAATCTCTTTGTTACAGAAAAAAATCCCTTCAGAATACACTGAGGATAAATGGTGTGTATTCTTCCTATACAGCTGCCTTTCTGATTTCTTGTAAAGCTGGCGTAGTAGACTATTTATTGACATTTAGTTTGTTCTTTATGAAACAAGTAGTTTTCATTCTGGGGAGATGGATAGCATGTTCATATGAATGAATTATCACATGGAAATAAGTAATACCTGTTTTCATATGTGTGAGAGGCAGCAATCCCAGTTACATGATGCTGTTTTCCCATGTGCTTTTACACAACGAGCCTGAAGGGACAATAACATGCATCTTCTCCCTATTTCACATGATACACCACCATGGCTGCTTCCTGGAAAGCCTGTTGTCTGAAACCATTAAATCCCAATTGTGGTCATGCTAAAGAGCTCTTTACATATGGTTAAACTGACGTGAGAGACAGTTGAGGAGTTTTCAGGCTATTCAGATAACAAGGCCTTTTGGGTAACTGAGATTCAGCAAAGACCAATTTCAACCTTTCTGATTTGGTTAGCCATCTTTCTCCTGGTAGTCTCCATCTGCCCCTCATTAGGTATTTCATGGAGTTCCTGGTAAAATCTTGACAACAATCAGAGCAGGCTGACTATTTTAATCCATCTACATTAATGTTGTTATTATTTCTGCTGAACAATTCACTGAATTCTGTAACCAAGCATGCACTTTTCTCCTCTAGCTCTTCAATGAGCTCCACTCCATTTCTTTTTTGTTGTCACAGCAGACACATATGGAAAGAAATCCAAAGTCTCACCAAGTAAGTGCTTAACTGTCACTCCCAGTGCTATGAAAAATGAACAAGTTATTTGGAATACAAGTTTAATATTATTTAGAGTGTTATTTAGAGCTGTGCCAAGTGTTCACCAGAAAACATTTTAGTACAAAAGTAGCATGGCACAGAGTGGTAAGCTGCAGCATTGCCGTCCAAGCTCTGCTCACGACCTGAGTTCGATCCCAGCAGAAGCTGGGTTCAGGTAGCCAGCTCAAGGTTAACTCAGCCTTCTATCCTTCCGAGTTCAGTAAAATGAGTATCCAGCTTTCTGGGGGTAAAGTGTAGATGACTGGGGAAGGCAATGGCAAACCACCCCGTAAGAAAGTGCCATAATGTCATGATGCGACATCACCCCAGAGTCGGAAATGACTGGTGCTTGCACAGGGGACTACCTTTACCTTTTTAGCATGGGTTTCTGTGTGCTCCAGAATATACTTGACACACTCCGAATGTGCTTTATTTGCATCGTGTGTGGCTGTTTTTGCCATTGCGTTCCCTTCTTTCTGCAGCTCCATCATGTCATTTTCTTCTTTTTCACTGTATGAGCTTAAAAAGGTAAACGTAATCCTCTGTGCAAGCACCAACATTTCCAATTCTGGGGTGACATTACTTTCACAATGTTTTCATGGCAGACTTTTTACGGGGTGGTTTGCCATTGCCTTCCCCAGTCGTTTACACTTTACTCCCAGGAAGCTGGGTACTCATTTTACCAACCTTGGAAGGATCGAAGGCTGAGTCAATCTTGAGCCGGCTACCTCAACCCAGCTTCCTCCGGGGTCGAACTCAGGTTGAGCAGAGTTTGGACTACTGTACTGCAGCTTTACCACTCTGTGCCATATATGATCTTAGTCCACTGGAAATCTTGTAACCAGCATGGTGACATCATATTGCTATGCAGACAATTTGGCTATATACAATTCAATTTGGCTAGTGATGACATAAGTAGCTAACTGGGGACAGGAAATGGATACCCCATTCGGAATGGGTTTCAGGGGTGAAGCTATACTATAAGCATTTTGGCCTATGCTCCTGAAAATTTTTTGACAAAGATGATTTTTGTGGGGTGGGGGGAAATGTTCCAAAAGATACACATACAACACATACAGTTCTGGCTGAGTCCAGTTAGTTATTCAGCAATTGAACAAAATGTCTTCAGCTAAAATCTCTTGTATCTTTATTACATTAATCTGCAAGCAAGAAAAAACAATCAATGTATTTTATTGACTGTAACTACACAATTCTGCACATTTTATTTATCCATCTTCCTGGCACAGTAATTTTTTAAAGGTTAATAGATTACATCTGAGCCCTGAGGAGATGATACTTCTTGTGCCTGTCATTTACTAGAGTGGTTACTTATCTGTCAATATTTCTTCCTTTTTTTCAAGTCCCAGGCCTACTTGATCTTGTCCATTTGGCAATACTTGAGGAATAACAAGTTTCTTCCCATCATGCATTGTTCTGGGATACATCATGACAGAGAAATCTCAAAGCTCAGGTCAATTATAACAGAAGATGTGTAGCACCTCTGCCCCCATATTGTCTTCTGGGGCTTCCCTTGGCAAAATGATATAAAACTATTTATGAAAAGAGTGCCTCCCCATGATCTAAATCTGTTTAAAACCAAGCCACCAGAAAGAAAAAGACATGGAAATATTGTGTATTGTCTGTCTTTTTTTTATGGTAATATGCAAAAGCAGTCAACTAATTCTCTGTGGGTGGGAACAAAACTGGCAGCTTCCTCATTGTGCAATAATTACTTTTTAATTAGAATTCATTGAATACAGATGGATTCTCACTGTACTTTCTCCCACTGATGTTTTAATATTCCCATGTCAGGTATTACAAGGCTGTAACTGGCAGCAAGTTACACTGAATAGCTCTGTACTAGCAGTGACTTACATAAAATAACCAACTTCACCATTTTTCTTAGATGAAATATGATCTTGCTCCTTGTTTCCCTTTTTTCTGGAATATGTCACCAGTTTGTTGATATAGTGTTTGTTTATTCTTGTTTCTGCAGGAGGAAATACCATAGTTCATGTATCAAATTACTGTAACCGGCTGGAACATCCTTATTTAAAAGCATGTAAAATGACATTGACATTGACCAATTTTCAGGGATTTCTAATCTTTTCACAAACAAATAACCTGAGCATCCTTTCTCTGAGTACACATATCTAAAATGAACTGTTATATCTGCTCTCATTAAAGCAATCAAGTCTAAAACTGACTGGGTATTTGCACCACTTTGATAGGAGTAAGGAAGAATTTCAATGGGGTTTTTGTGTGTGTGTGTGTGTGTATTATTGCTTCAGGGCCTCTAAACAGCAACTGACATGTGATATATTTTTGAAGTCAAAGTTAATAATTCTCTTTATATAAGAAATAAATACTCCCCACTGAATACAAAATAAGATCTAAAATTAGAACAGAATTTCTCCAAGTCACATACCTACGGAAAGTGATTTATTCTAATGCAATAATGGCATAGATTTACAAAGCTTGAGTGATACAATGTTCCTCGTTATGGCTGTAAAATATTTGTTGCCACGGTGGGATTTTCTAGATCATTATTTTTAAAAAGGAAAAACTCATTTTGACAGATGAACTGGGGCCATTCTGAGCAAATCACAGATACTTCATATAACAAGGCCTCCAAAGAGGGGAGCACAGACTTATTACTATGGCAACCCAGATCAAAACACTATTTTAGTGGAGAGTTTCCAGTTTTACAATGCAATGATGATTGTTTATAGTACCACTGAAACCAGATTCAGCAAAGGTTCAAGAAATGAGCTGACAAGAGGAAAATCATTATAGATAAACTGGGGATACCTGAATGACATATTGTGGAAATCTGCTGTTATTTGATCAAATGATGAAATTGTGACACAAAGAGGGATAAATAAAAGGTAAGATGATACAGACCAATGTCCCCACACTACATTCTAGTTTGCGTTATATAGCCTTCTCCAGAACTTAATGATTGATTCCAGCCCATGCAAAGTACAAAAGCAGATCTAGTGATATAAATTATATCTGAGATGCTCATTCTCCAGCTTGTTAATTTCGTAAAGTGTTAGGCTACAGACAAATTCTTTTTATTGTGGAATTCTGATTGGTTTATCCCACAGGTTGTTAAATAGAGGAGTACTAATTAACCTTCAGCACAAAAGATCTATAACAACATTGTACTAAGGTGGCACTTACAGTTTTCACAAATTTAAAAGAAAAGGTTTCATGTCCCTACGCATTTTGAGGTCATAACTGACTTCTGAAGTAATATAAAATTGGTAAAACTTTACCATCTAAATGGTGCAGCTTTGTATTATATTATACTCTTAGACAATGTTCCCTCTAAGTTACAGAGTTTTATAAGTAAAAATTCTACTTTGTGAGCTACTGGCATTAACGTTGTGAGCTACGGCATAAATTATTGACATTAAAGTTATGAGCTACTGCATAAATTATTGTGCTCTGGGGTCATCCTTCCTGAGCTAAGACAAAAATGTGTGAGCTGGAGGCTAAAAATCTGTGAGCTAGCTCACGCGAACTCAGCTTAGAGGGAACACTGCTCTTAGAGTAAAGTAGCCAGTTTTCAGGGCCCAAGCATGGCATAGTACTAGGGTCACCTGGTGGTGGGATTCAGCCCTGGTTGCAAATTCATTGCCATCATATGGCCTACTTAAATCATTTCAGAAATAAAATAGAATATTTCTTTCATTACTCATGAGATTGTATTATGAGATGTAGTCATGTTTTAGGTTTTTACCAGGCTCAGAGAAATTAAACAATCTATTGTTTTGTGGTGTTTACCTTGCCTCCCCAGTTGTGGTTTTTGTTTGTTTTTGGTCAATTTCTGAATTTCATTAATGTTCATAACCCAGTGGATCCACATTGGTACACTTTTTGCCAGGTTCAGTTGTGACCCATCATTACCATGAAGGTTTCATAGATAGAGATATGGCTGAAATTTCCACGTGTTTAAAATGCTACATTATGATATTACTCTGGTCAGCTGCCTTTGTTCCTCATCCTGAATTATTTTAGGTGGTATTTGGTACCACTGAGGGAAAGCTGCATGGTATAGTCTGATCTTGTCACATCTCAGAAGCCAAGCAGAGTTAGTACTTGAATGGGAGACTACCCAGGAATACTCTAAAGAGGAATGGAATGGCAAACTACCTCTGCTACTCATTTGCCTTGAAAGCCCCTTGCTAGGGTCACCATAAGTCAGTTGCAACTTGACAGCATGTAAGTACACAGTCTGTACCACCATACCTTAGGGTTACCAGGTCTGACTCAGAAAATATCTGGGGACTTTGGGGGTGGAGCCAGGAGCCTGGATGTCACTTCCGGGTCAATGGTCAACTGATGTCACTTCTCAAACTCCATCCTTTCCAATTATGTCACTTCCAGCACACTGCACCAAAAAACCACCCCATCCAGTGATAGCACTTCCTGCGTACTCCCCCAAATTTGAACTTTCTCTGAACTCATGGATAGTGGTGTAGAGTTGCCAGCTCCAGGTTGGGAATTTCTTGAAGACTTGGAGATGGAGCCTGGGGAGGACAGGGAGCTCAGTGAGGTACAACACCATAGTGTTCACCCTCCAAAGCATCTGTGGAACTGACTTCTATAATTCTGGAGATGAACTGTAATTCCAGGAGATCCCTAGGTCCCACTTGGAGGCTGGCATCCCTAACTGCATCATGCCAGCTACTACCTCAAAAAGCATGTCCAAAGGTTGACCCAGATAGATATGTTGCAACCATGCACCTTCTGTTTGAACACAGACAAAACTTTTCTTATATCTTGTGGTTTGGCAACCTGTACCTGAGACTAATAGCTATGAACCACAACTAATAGCTATGAATCTATCACTTTATTATATTTGTTATCATTTCCCCAAAATAAATATCTGAGATTGTTAATGCAATTATACACCATTCATGCATCATTAATTTGTATTCTTTAAAGAGAGAACTATAGCAGAAATAAGGTAGCTTATGTAGTACAAGCAGCCATAACGCTACAGAGGCACTCAAGACCGGTACAAGAGTGCCCACCAGGAGAATGGATGGTTTCCCGTCGTTCTGTATGACGTCCATCCCAGCCATGGAGCGGAGGAAACTGAGCTGCCAGGAGCTATCCAGGCAAACGGTTTTGAAGCACTGACCATGGAATCCACCATGGAGGGCTAACACCACACGCAGCCATCTTCCTACCAGGCTTGACTCCATTCCAGCGAAGAGGATGGCTCACGTACACACCAGATGTCACCTGTGCCTGCAAGCAATCTATCCATCCCAGGAGTGGCTAATTGTCCAACCGCCACTTTCTTTGTCTAATGGAAGACAAAGACTGGTGCCAAGGAGAAGAGAAAGACCATCTTCAGCCAGAGCCAAGTTCCTTTGTGTAAACTGAGTGTTACCTAGGCCATGATTTGACCCTCTATTGTCACCCTTTTAGATAAGTCTAATAGTCTTAAGTATCTCCCCACCCAGTAATCTCTTTTATTCTTCTCCCCAACTGTCATTTTGGAGCCTCCCCCTGGTCCATTTCAACCTGAAAGTTCACTTAGGTATCCAGGATCCAAGCCAGTCCATTGGTCAAGAGCAAGCATCCAATTAGGTGCCACCAATGAACTTTCTATTGGTTGTCGCAGTAGTCCAGCCCTTATGGTCACTGAGAAATCTCCCCTTTTGGGAGGTCATGCATCAGCCGACCACCTTCCTGCTCCCTCGTACCTCCCATCCCCTAAGGGCTCAAGAGAGTCCTTATAACCTGTGGACTAGGTACCCACAGGTGTGCTTCTATCAGTATCCCAATTCCTCTGCATAGATCCATCCCCGATTCCTGATCAGTTTCGGGTCCCTTCTCCCACTTCCTCGCTCGTCGCCATTGGAGCCTTCCTTGAAGACTACGATTGGTAAATATCACCCTGTTTGTCTACCCATGTGTTCCCCTATCTCTCTATCTATTTTTCTTAGGACTGTGTGTATGATTTTATGAGTATTTTATCTTGTATGGAATCCTATATTTTTCATAATAAATTTTAATTGTTTTTACTTAATTAGAGTCCCTAATATTTTTAAGCATTACTTTCTGGATGTGGAATCCTGTATACACAGGTAAAAAGATCCTGACTAAGCCAGGTGCCCACCTGACAATTCCCCAACCTCGTTTTGAGGGCATTTTAGCTTACAACACTCTCACTTACCCATCCACACTGCTATTAGACATTGCTATTAGAATATAAAGTACAACGTAACATTTCAATTACAATTTGATTTCATATAGAACTATAACATTATAAAATTGTCCATCCTGCACTTCCAACACTTCATGGCTCATCGGCCCTGCTGTTTCTTTTTTGTATTTGTACACCTCTTACATAAAATGTCTATAAAATGTCCATGGTACCATAGAGACTAATCTTAGAGCATCACAAAATGGTCACCATATTGTCCCCTGCCTCCAGATTTTTGATGACAAGGGGAGGGATCGCAAACTGTGGGGTCTCCCGCCCCCAGCAAGTGATTGGGAAGCCTACCATACACTCATATTTAACACCTCACAAATTCTTACAGCAGAGTTTGAAGGTATATTTATATTTGTTCCAGGCTACAAGCCATAATTTTTGCAAGCCATTCAATTTCCATTCACTTATTTGGCATTGGATAAGCAAATAGCCCTAAAATTTGAAGCATATGTTCTAAAATTACAGATTAACTAAGACTTATCAGATCTAGCTAGTAAAGATCTGTGCAGGAATCATATTTAGCAATGGATGGTCTGATCCTTCCCCAGTGCTCATTGTAAATCATGGTTCTTAAACTGATCCAGTAGACATCTATCATGGTGCCTTCTGCCACTCCCTTTTGCCTGTTTGCTTGGATGCAGTAAATGGAACTGCTCACAGTTGTATTGTGATAAGCCTTCAGTTAAGTGCATCTCCCCCCACACCAATTTTATTTCCACAACAATTTTGTGAGGTAAATCAGGCTGACAGTGAATAACTGACCCAAGATCACCAAGTAAGGGCTTTTCCACAGGAGTCCCTCCCCACCCCCCAGTCTGTTCTGGCCCCATACTAATTTGGTTTATTCCCTGATTTCCACATGCATTTTGATGCCATTAGCTTTTACTTCATTTTTATTTGTTTTTATTTTTCTCATGGGGTTTTCTAGTTCTTCTGAGACCACTTATAGCCCAATATTTTTTCTAAAAGCTGATTCAGAGTTTATTTTATTCTTCATACTTAATTTATCTGTTAGTTTTTTCTGTCCTGCCCACTCCTACCTACTTTTTGATGATTAGACTGTCATCGTCAAAGTGCTCCTTCTCCTTCCACTCTGAGTGGTTTCCTTTTAAATGTTACCCACAGAGGCTCTCTTCAATTATTTATTTATTTTTATTTTATTACTTTAGAATTTTATCCCGCCCTCTCCACAAGCGGACTCATATTTGGGGGGAATTAGCATAGGGGACTATGAGAGAGGGGGAAACCAGAATCAAAACACTAGTGTTTATGGGGATTGTCTGTATGAGAACTCTCAAATCAACAGGTGATTTGTTCAAATTAAAGATAATTTGCCAGACACAAAACATTCAAGAGCTAAATGGAAAGGCAGGGAAGAGCAGAAAAGTATTGTAGGAATCTTGTGATATTTATGAGTCTTGAAGAGGTCTGCAGAAGCAACAGCTCTAGAAAGAAACTGCCAGTGTTTCATTCTGTGAGGGAGAGAAAAAGAAGCCAATGAATGGGGGAATGTATGGTTGGTACCAAGTACACACAACATGCAATGGGTGGGTTGTCAGGACTGATTCTCATAGGAAAATTGTGCCCTGATGCTGTGGAGAGGTGTGTGTCCTTTCTGGTGGGAAACTTTTAGAGAACAATCATGATGATTGCTTTACCAGGGTGAAACAAAAATTTGGGCCTTGGCTTGATGGCTGCTAATGGCACTGTTGATGACCCAGGGAGGCTTGACTGGACAGGCAACACTGAAATAAGGGATTAAGATTCATTTACATGATAGTGAAGAGGAAACAGTAATCTTGCATATGCAAAAGAGGGTTTGAAAGTAATTGCTTGCTTGAGTTGCTAATGAAGTCTTCTGGAGATGTTTTTCATAAGTCCTGAGTAATCCATTTGCTTAAGTTATGTGTGCCTTTTACAGTGGGGGGGGGGGGGACATCTGTTCTGACTACCTCCTGATAGGTTTCTTAAGATCCCTTACATGCAGAGGCTTTGTGAATGTGGGAGAAAGGTAATAGAAACTATTGAGTATGTTCTTCTGTATTGTGATTATTGCTCTGACATTTGTGTTAAGTATTTAGATCAGTTGTTAGTGGATTTAATATGCCACTCTGATAACTATAAGTCCCTTTTTCTTCTTTCCTCAAAAATGCTGTAACTATTGAAATGGTGGCAAATTTTTTGTATCTGGCTTTAAAAAGATATGATTTGCGTTAATTATATTAAGTGCTCCTTATCTCCTGCATACTTCTTATTGTATAATGCCAATAAAGGTTGTTGTTGTTGACTACCTCCTGATTTAATCAAAGAATATTTATTTCACTTTCCCATGGAGCTATGCAATTGGAATCCATGTCTGAACAATGCCCTGGCCTGCCTAGCCCAGTCTGCCCCAAACCCTAGTAGTGCTTGCCCCAGAATGCTCTGAGCTTGGGTCTGGCTGCTAACACTAAAATATCAACATATTGCCAGGTATGCATTTTTCATTGTATTTCTACAAGAAAAAGAACTAGAGACATTTTTTAAAAAAATGTAATCTGGAAATTCAGAGAACCTACTAAGTCTATTGTTACAATACTCTAGTGATCTATTAATATTTTAGTGCCATTTTTAAAAAAGGTATACCACTAATGACACCACCAATGGCAACAGGACCTTCCCTTGAAAATCCTCATTACTGAAGGCATGTATGGAAAAAAAGTAAACTGTAAAGTTGGAGAGGAAGGTGTGTGGAAGAACCTAGCCCAAACTGATTCCAATGCTTGTGGATAAATTGCCAAGAATTTCGACCCCTCCCAGCGAGCGGCCATTGGTTGCTAGAGCTGGGGGGGCATTGATTGCAGCAGGTACATTGGACAGTATGGCACCTAAGAAGGGCCAGGGCCCGCCCAAGGGCAAACAGCCAGCCAAAAAGGCCAATAAGCACCCACTCCCAGAGCAGCCTTTGCAAGAGGAGGAGGAGGACAGTCAGACCAGGTGGGCTATTATGGAGCAGCTGGTTGTACTGGAGGAAGCCAGGGGTGTGAGTGGCCCATCACACAGATTTGCGGGACTGAAAGGGTCCGGGAGGGCTGCCACTATGTCCTTCCAGAAGGAGGTGCTTGCATGTTTATGTGCCTTACAGGAGGCGGGAGAAGGCAGCGGCGGTGATATGGACATCAGAACAGTAGAGGACCAGCCTGAGGAGCCCGATATGGTGGCAGTGGTCCCTCTGGAGGTGGATGATAGGTTGGTTATGACACAGCAGGGTGCAGTCTGGCCATGGGGCCCTTGGGCACCGAGTGGGGCATCATGTTTGCAGGGGCAGACATCATTGGTGGGTAACAGGGGGGTGGCCACCATTGGTGGTCAACCGCCCCTGCAGAGTTTCCCACCCATGCAGAGTGGCAGCGGTATGCCCCGTAATAATAATTGTATGACTGGTTTGTTTCCATGGGGCATGGCCTCGACTTCAAACACCCAAGGAGGTGCTGCAGCGATGGCAGCCCAGAGGACTATGGGCTGGTTGCCCTGGAGGTGGCAGCAGGTTACCTCCTCGCCCATGGGGTGGCCGGCAACAAATTGGGAGGGTAGGGGTACCTGTCCCACCCTCCAGTTCCATATAGCTCGGTACCATTCCATGCCCTCCCCTTTGGCGATCCGGCCATGCCACTCGGGGATCACTTACCCACAGCAACCAGGGAAAAAAATTTAAAAGGAGAGTGCGTAGATGTGTTCAGCCTCTTGTACAGGGAGCTGGAGAAGAACCAAGGAAGAGTTGGACAAGAAAAACAAAGAGAAGCTGAAGGGCAGGAAGGTGGAGAGGATCTAGGCCAATTTCTTATCTATGCCGGAGTTATTGCAAAGGTGCAGCCACTACAGGCAGCCCCCTTGTTTCAGTATTGCGATATCATATATCACGCTTATTCTGATTTCAGCAGGGGCATGGCTTCAATACAACGAGGAATTTTGTATGAGGGCTGCGGTTAATGGTGGCCTCCCCTGGGACCAGATCAACCAACAGTTGGCCCCGGCAAAACCAAATAATGGGGATAGATCTGACAGCGGCCATATTGTTCATAAACCCCTGCATTCTTCTGGCACCTGCCCATTGGCGGGGCAGTCAGTTCAGCCACGGCTGCTTTGTTGGGAGTTCACCTCCCAGGGGGTATGTGCCAGAAAAGCTTGTAAATACAAGCATGAATGCCTGTTGTGTGGAGGCCCCCATGCTTTCACATCCTGTAATAGGGCCAAGCCCAAAGGGACCGGCAAGTGGCCGGGCATAGGTGGGCCGGCAATGCAGACTGGAAAAGGGACTCAGCCCCATTCGACTGAGGGTCCTTAGGGTCCTGTTGTGCGACTACCCTAATCGGGTGAACACCTGTTACTTATGGGAGGGTTTAACCAAAGGGTTCAGAATCCCTTTCCAGGACCCCCGGGCTCCGTTTTCCTGTTCTAATTTGTGTTCTGTTAAGGGTTTGGAGCACATTGTTCGTGCCAAGATCAAGAAAGAATGTGCGGAAGGGTGGGTGCTAGGCCCATTTCAACACCCTCTTATTCCTAACCTACGTGTGTCACCGTTGGGCGTGGTCCCCAAGAAGGCAGAGGGTGAGTTTTGCCTCCATCACCTGTCTTACCCACGGGGCAGATCAGTGAACGATGCCATCCTGGCAGAGTTTGTGTTCGGGAACGTACACTTCCTTTGACCGGGCTGTAGGCATCGTCCGACGGTGTGGCTCGGGCATGGAGATAGCGAAATGTGATATTAAGTCGGCATTTCGCCTCCTCCCGGCCCACCCCAAGGATTTTGAGCTGTTAGGTTTCACATTTGAAGGCAGCTACTATATGGATAGGGCACTCCTGATGGGGTGTTTGGTATCCTGTGCTGCTTTTGAACGGTTCAGCACTTTCTTGGAGTGGGCACTTAGGGCCAAGTCAGGTTTGCGTGATACGGCGCATTACTTAAATGATTTTCTCCTGGTGGGGCTGGTGGGATCTGGGCAGTGTGCATTTTTATTGGACACTTTTATTAAGCTGTCTGATGCCTTGGGGGTTCCTTTGGTCTTGGAAAAAACTGAAGGTCCAGCATAATGCTCAGCCATTTTATATTTTCCTTTGGGTCTTATGCTTACAGCATTGACCATGAGATTTTTGTAATGAATGAAAATAAATCAAGAGTAGGTTTGCAACTTACACATACACACCTGAACAACACCTCAACAGCATACTCAAGCTTGCTACAGAACAGACATTGTTTCATGTTTTTGATGCAATAATTCAGAGCAAGAGGTATCAGTTATTAGAGACAGTTAAATAATCAAAATATTGCAAGAATACTAATGCTTTCAGCACATTTTATTTTAAGTGTTTAAACATATTTAATTGTGTTTCTGTTTTTTTAAATAAAGTTTTTATATATCCACTTCCTGGCATTACATTTTATGACACATGGCCCAGCCTTTCTTTCATGTTTTTGATGTAATAATTCAGAGCAAGAGGTATCAGTTATCAGAGACAGTTAAATAATCAAAATATTGCAAGAATACTAATGCTTTCAGCACATTTTATTTTAAGTGTTTAAACATATTTAATTGTGTTTCTGTCTTTTTAAATAAAGTTTTTATATATCCATTTCCTGGCATTACATTTTATGACACATGGCCCAGCCTGACACGGTCTCATTTATGTCAGATCTGACCCTCACAACAAATGAGTTCGACAACCCTGCAAGTCTAGACAATTCCAGGAATATGCAAAATGTTAGAAGCCATGGGAAATGTAGTTCCCATTGTCCTAATATTTCTGGACATTGGCATGTATACCTACACAGCCTCTAAGCACCCTGGAAGCCATGGGAAATATATTTTCCATGTTTTCTGGAAGTTCTGTATGCTGCTGTACATGTTGCACAAGGGGCTTCATTTACTGTCATAGGCAGGGCAGTTGGATCCATTATACCAAGATACTTGGCTTCCAACACCCTAACTTTTAAAGATTATTTTATACTGTTTTAGGATAATTGCTTATTTTAAATCATGATTTTAATATTGATAATGTATGTTGTTGTTTGTTTAGTACTTTATTGGATCCAGCCAGTTTTTTCACTTGATCTCACCCAATTATCTTCCTTCCTATAGCCACAGGTCCACATGGCTCTAATTCCTGCAGGTCCATGGTCCCCACCTCAGCATAACTGTTTTGAATGATCAGAAGGAATCCTGCTCATATTTTCACCAGAGGAAAAACTGGTTGGATCCAACCCATTGTTTTTTACTTATGAGCTGTCTCAAGCAGGTCTCTGAAGAAGCAGCATATAAATCCTCCAAATAAATAAAATTTTGCAATTGGCTCCAGCATCCCATGGCAACCAGAGGCACCACTCCTTGTTCTCCAAATTCTAATAGTACATGCAAGCTCAACTCTTGCACCAGTACTTGGGGTAAATCTTTTGAGCAGTCAAAAAATAATCCGTTGCTGGCTTTTGGAGACATGTTAGATGGACAGGAGAGGGAGACTGCTCATCATTCCATTGCATTCCAAAGGCTCAATCCTTCCTTAATGATATAGGAAAGAAGGCAAAGTTGGATAATTCTGCCTGTCCTGGCCACTTCATCTGCTGTAGCAAATCTTCTATCTGCAGTACAGAATCTAAAGTCATCAATAGGTCCAGGCTGCCAGTGACAGCAAGTATAAGTCCTGTTTGGTCTAGAGGCATCTCCCAAAACAGGATGTATTACTTTATAAAAACTGGATGAAGCAGATAATGTACAGAATTTATTTCTGTTTCTTTCTAAAACAATTTGTGAAAAAAAAATTCTAAGTGCCAGAGGAGCAGCAAAGAAACTGCAATTTCATCCTTGGTCCCAGTTCTTTGTATCTGTACTACTAAGGTTCGGGATCTCTACAGTATACCTTGAAAGCCCATCCAAAATGGGCTTTTTACCTAGTAAATGGGCTATTTTACCTAGTAAAGAAATTTCACCCCATCCCCCCTTGTTCGCCTCCATAATTGTTCCACAAAATAGGTCATTTTGCAAAAAACCATTCATCCAGATAAAACAGCTGAGCAGTGAATAAAGCATTGGAACTTCTCAGCTGTCACTCTACCCTGATACGAAGGACTTCAGTGGTGGGAAAAATCAGCACAAACACAAACTGTCCATGGCAAACACTGACATCTGTTAATGCTGGAAACACTTGCTAATGATGCAAACACACATAATCTCATCCTCTTGGAGACAGGGGATTTATAAACACATTCCACTTAAAGGTAATATGGAATGGGGGCAAGTGTTTCAGACATGTAAGCACAAATGGCTAGAGCCAGGTGGTTACTACACCTCTGAGTTGAAGAAGCCCTTTCCCACACTCTGGACCTTTTTCCTTATTATCAATACTGTCTGCAATTCTGTAGTTTACAGAGTTCAATATATTTGCAACTTTTGCTACCACCTTCCTCCTGCCAAATATATCAAGTGTTTTACAACATCTCACATTCTTATCTCAGTTACTAATGCAAGAAATTAATATGTAATCATATTTATGATTATGAACCAAAACCAAATAAAAATGGCTAAAGAAATCTTTCTGATCTATGTGTAACTCAAAAGAGACCATGGGAGACAAACTAATCATAATAAATGTAATTAAGACTATTAACAAAAGTAAGTACAAAGCTTACAACAATATCACACTAGAATATATTAGAAACAATACATTAGTAGTCCTGCAGTCAATAAAACCCATTGGAAATGAGCAGTGGCTGTATATGCATTGAGAGAAGACTTGTTATTCCATTGTGAATTCTTCTGCCAGGGAGACTACAGGCACTGGACCAGAGCTCCTGAAAAAGAATTTTGAATCAAAACTATTTTGGGGTTTATGGTCCTTCCTCTGGCCCTTTTTGGATATGTAATTCTCCTGGTCTACTGTAGTCCTGGAGTACCTCAAAGAAATACCTTAAGAAGACTGTAGTGACTGTAGTAAACCTAGGACTTTATGAAGACCTGTTTTTGATGACCTTCCTCTGAGGGTTCAGAATGGATACTGTGGAAGATTTTTCACTATTGGATTATATATGTTAGGACCAGTATTCCCTCTAAACTGAGTTAGTGTGAGCTAGCTCACAGTAGTCTCTGGATCTCACATTTTTGTCTTAGCTCACAAAAAATGGCCCCCGAGCAAACTAATTTATGCAGAAGCTCACTTTAATGCTAGTAGCTCACAACTTTAATGCTAGTAGCTCACAAAGTAGAATTGCTGCTCACAAGACTGCACGGCTTAGAGAGAACATTGGTTAGGACGCTATGGAAGATTTTTGACTATTTGATTATATATGTTATATTGACTGCAGGACTACTAATGTATTGTTTCTATTATATTCTAGTGTGATATTGTTGTAAACTTTGTACTGACTTTTGTTTATAGTCTTAATTGCATTTATTATGATTAGTTTGTCTCCCACTGTCTCTCTTGTTTTAAGAAGAAGATGAAAATATTGGATTTATATCCTCCCCTCCACTCCGAAGAGTCTCAGAGCGGCTCACAATCTCCTTTACCTTCCTCCCCCAGAACAGACATCCTGTGAGGTGGGTAAGGCTGGAGAGGGCTCTCACAGCAGCTGCCCTTTCAAGGACAACCTCTGCCAGAGCTATGACTGACCCAAGGCCATTCCAGCAGCTGCAAGTGGAGGAGTGGGGAATCAAATCCAGTTCTCCCAGATAAGAGTCTGCACACTTAACCACTACACCAAACTGGCTTCTGCAACGTTAAAGACCATGGACCCCTTACTTGGAGTAGTCTCATGTTAGTTATGCAGAAGGATTAAGTATAGAACATAACATATGAACCCCCTCTCCCCATATGAACCCCCCCTGGTCTCTGAGGTCTGCTGCTCAACATCTTGTCATAGTCCCTGGTCCTAAGGATGCACGGGTGGCTTCAACGAGGGCCAGGGCCTTTTTGGTCCAGGCCTCTACCTGGTGGAAGAAGCTCCTGCTGGAGATTTGGGCCCTGCGGGACTTATCAAGGTTTTGAAGACCTGTAAGATGGAGCTCTTTACAGTAAACTGTTTACTGTGCTGCTCCTGTTTTGTAATGTCTATTTTTTATGATATTATTTTAACTCTGTTGTTTAATTGTTGCAAATTGCCCTGAGCCCGTTGGTGAAAAACAGCTGGTAAAATACAAATCTTATAGCTGTTGTTCATGATGCACACCAGTCTCTACTACCATATATGAATACATGAATATATGAATATATGGACGCATGAAAATATAAGTATATGAATGCATGAATATGTGAATAACTCATAAGCAATGAAAATATAATCAAAACATAATTCATAAGCAATGAAAATACTACAGAGAATATTCAGTCAATCAAACAAATACAACTGCATTTTTAGCATCAGTAACAATCAGTAGCATTCAGGACCATTGTCAGGAGCCCATCCTGACTTATGCAAAATAACTAAAACGTATTTCAAACTGTTGATGTTCTTTGAAGTCTGATCTTCAGACCATTTGTTTTTAATCTTTTAATATTTGTGTATATCATAAATAAAATATATTTTGATAGTATTTATCTTTAAGTTAGCTTGCCCCTTCAAACAATGCTGATATTTTTTGGGAATGAGTTTGTCTTCCTTTTTAATCCTCAGTTTGCTTTATGTGACATCTGTGTATGCAAAAATGTTGCATGTAAGATTTTGGGGCTTTTTGTCTGCCATTAGTGGCTTAAAAAAGAACTTGGCTTTTTCTGCCAACCCGTAGATTCTCCAGTGTTTTCAGAACATCAATAGTTTCAGTTGACCCCCATAGAGCAGATTTGACTATCTGTGTGGTTGCCAGCCTTTTACTGTGAGACATATGTGGCAGGTCTTAATAAAACCATCAGTGGGCTCTTGAATGTATGCTAGAAGGTGTTATTTACCATTCCTCAAAAATAGTGCAGGTAAATGACATCAAAGGACTTAGTATGTGCTTGTTCTGAGAGAAAAACTGCCATTCAATAGACTATTTAGCCATAGAACTATTATAACAAAATATTAATAAAATGTTAACTTTAATCACAAAATGGAAAAGTATTAATCCGAATGCTTAAGAAAATGCAATATTGAGCACAATGCTCTTGAAAGAAAACTACTAGGATGGGAAGAGTGGTGGGGTAGATGAAATCTGTAGCAGTTCTTCATTATCAAAAGCAAGGGGACATGAATCAGCCATGCTTCATAACCAGAAATTTTTGTATTTTATAAACAAATTACTTTAATGGAATTTTTTAATGTTACAACTTCAAAATAGCTGTTTTTAAGAGTGGGACAAATCAATGTATTGTGTGTATTCTGCTTTTTATGGTGTGGATTGAAGTTTGAATTGATAAGGAGTTTTATAATGTGTTGTTATTTTTATAGCAATAACACAGCTGTTATTAGTTTTTATTGTATTATTTACTGTATTATATTTATTGTATTATTATTGGTGAGCTTAATTTGTTAACCACTTCATGTGTTTTACAATAGAAAAAAGTCTATAAATTTAGTAAACAAATTAAAAAATGTAGGAAATACCTTTTCGAGAGCCAAGGCTCAAACTTATTGCTCCGGCATAAATGCATGCTATTCCCAATAGTACATGTTTTGAAAGAATTCTCCAACCACTGTAAGACCATCTTAATCAAGCATCTTCAAGCCAAGAAGCAAGTTGCTTTAGACATTTTCTGTATCCTTTTCTATCCTTTGATATTCCTCTCATTCCCAGGAATAATTTTCTATGCCCTTTTAAAAATCATTTTTAAAAAATTCAAATCTGGATTCTAGAACTAATGAGGAAAAACACTCTAATGCAGTTTACCTTGCCTATATCAGCATACTTTTAAAAATTAAGACAACAGACATTTTCAGTTCCACACTAACACATGTACATCTCACAAAGAACTTTTTAGCTTTTCCATGAACTGTACTCTTTCATACTGTCACAAAGGACAATAGATGAGCAGACCAAAGGTTGTAGTGAAAAAGATGCAAGCTATATAGAACTAAACTGAGCCACCAGCTTACTTGATTCCCTTGAGAGTGTGGCAGAGACCTTCATGATCCCAGGGTGACCTTGGACAAGTCTCTTAAATTCAAATTCAAAATTATTCTGCTTCTCCTCAGACAAACCCTGGTGGGGAAACCACTAACATGTCATTTAGAAAGCAAAGGGTATCCATGAACTGCACTTTTCTTGACTGAAGAAGTCATATCCTTTGGCCACACACCAACACAAACACACACATATACACTCCCTCCACAAAAAGAATGCTTAACTTGTCAATTACTTGTATAGTTACTGAATTTAACAAACATAATCTTGATTACAGAACAGCTGTTATAGAAGATCAAGTTTAATTAATTGTGCCTTTGCATTTCACATTCTGATTCCTTGTTTCCTTAAGATATTTCTTATACAAACCATGAAGACTCCTTTTTTGTCTTTTTATCCCTCTTCACCTTTTAACTGAGCATGGGAAGCTGGCACTCTCTGTCAAGAGTAAAAGAGATATTTAAAAGACCTTATTCAAGCTGGTTCCCTTTTTTAAAAAAAAAACAAGAATAGGTATATATCACATATACACAAGTAGACAACAAAGCATTAGGATTACACTGAAGGACAGAAATTGCCATTGTTCCTTTAGCAGTCTCATCTTAAAAGAATGCCTGTTTTCTATACCTAGAGGTAAGTTTTTACTCCATCTCTTTGAATTACACGGGTGGTCATCAGAGTGGTGGTGGAACAAGACTGTGATGCTGCTGGAATACTTTGGTTTCTTAAGTTGCTCAGAGCACTGCCACTATAATTCAACAAGAGAGTAAATGTTCAAGTGGGCATTCTGGAATGGAGGACACCAAGGTCTTTGTTTACTGTCCTCTTCCCCTTCCCTTTGGGCAACAGCCAGCATCTCTGACATCTGGGTTGCTAGGTATACCACGTTATCAGCCAATTAGGCCTATTGGATCATACAAGCCAACTTAAACACAGCAAAAATAGTAAGAGAAGGGCAGGAAGCAACTGTAAGGAAACGGACTTCTCCAACAACCTTTTCCCTTCTTAAACCACTATAGGATAATTTTGATTCTGAATGCGCAGAACAGATTTGGCTACTTGGTGTTATGACAATATTTCTCCTAGGGAGCACTTTTTATGTTTAAAGTTAATGTTTCTATAAAGGAAAAATAGAAGGTAATCAGCAAAGGCAACTGTATAAAGTAATCAAATGGTGAGATGAAAATGAGATTTCAGTTTCTGGCTCAGTATTTATCCAAGGCCAGCTTTATGATTAATTCATACAATTAAGAGCTACTGCAGCAATCTGGCCTACCATTTTTTTCCAAAGTTACCACACCACACACGTTCCTTGACAGAGAATCTCTTAGCACTGCACTTTGAAAACAAAGTTTTATTTCTGGAATAGAAAAAAAAGTTTTAATTTCCCACAGCATTGGTGTCTCCCCTTGGCTAGTGCAAGAAAGAATATCACTTCTACTGCCAAATAACTCAACAGAAGGGGAGCAGCTCCACATAAACTTTGAAACACTGCTTATCATCATACAAAGCAACAGCACTGTGTGAGCAGAGTCTTCTGCCATTGCTACTCTGGAGGAAGAATTGGAGGTGGAATGTGGGAGAGTACCACAGTTAAATTACGCACTATTAGCCCCTGTAGTGTGCTTCCAACCTGGTTGAGAGAGACACACACACATATATATGCTGAAAGATGGGGAGAGAGAATGTCACAGTTAAATTTTTTTTACTAGTATAATGAGGAAAGAGACCAACAGAAGAAGTTCCCTTGGCTAATTTTCTAGCCAGCAGCCACTGCAATGTTCCCACTAGGAGAGTCTGAAGAAGTGAGAGTGATATAATAAATAATGACTGGCTCTGCTGGTAAGAAGAAATTATCACTAGGCTTGGGGGATCTAAGTATATGCTCACCCAGGATGTGCAAGAGGCGGGGGAAGCTGATCCCAATGACTCTGATGTGTTTCTTTTAGTACACTCAAACCTATTTGAATTAAAGTGAGACAAAAGGCTTGGGCTGTTCTCTCGTAAACTGGCATAAGGAGGAAAAGTTCTAGACAAAGAAAAAGTGTTGTGCACAAAACAAACTGTCTACCCAAAGGGGCTTTAAAAAAGCCCAGCATGCTGCCATTCAGAGAAGTTTCAGGAAAAAATGAACTGACTGTGTGCCATGTTATATACCAAATGTAGCTGATCACAGCAAAAGGTACAATGTCCTCTCAAATTTTGTAGCCTTCCGTAAGGGAGGGAAAATAGCAGCTGCCCAACAAAATTACTGAACAGGCAAAGCAAGAGATAACCAAACGACCAAATTCAGGGAGAGAACAGTAGTTGAACGCACTAGTATTCGAAAAGCTAACTATTTTCTGCTGCAGGACCTAATAATTTGTGTCTGCTTTATTATTTTCATTTACTTAAGTCTCTCTCAGGGTGCAGTCAGACAAGCACTTCAATCCATTGTTGTTGCCCATATAGCCACATCTGTCCTCCATTCCCCACTTGGCCAACCATCCTCACCCCTGACCTTCTCAACACTGGATAAAGTCCAGTGTTTTTTGCTTGAGCCAGTCTCACTGTGTACTTCCAATGTCTGATCTCTCCATAGTGCACTTGAGCCTTTTAGGAGGTTTGATTTCTGTTCCTTGGTTGCCATTTTTTCGCTGTTAGCAATGTGTGCATAAGCGCATATTCGCCCAATGGCAAGTAAGTTTGTTATGCGCATGTGTAAAGCAGACTTTTTTTAAAAAAACCCAAAGCTGCCCACCCACCCTCTCTGTAGTGATTGCACGGCAGCAGTCTGATCACTTGATCATGGGATGAGGTGGGATTAGGGTGGTGTGTGTGATCATATTTCTCTGGAACAAATCGTTCTGCAGAAATTAGAGGCATGGCCAAGCCTGTAGTCTGACCACATCTTCAGTTTACATTTTCAAACTCAATTTGTTGGGATTCTGTGATTCTCTAGCTTTTGGGCAAAACTCTATGGTAAAACTAGCTACAAACCATGGAGTTTTGTCCAAAAACTAGAGAGTCCCCCCATCTTGACAATGTGATGATGTCACTTCCAGATGATGTTATTGCACTGTATGCACTCTGCACGCACAGAACCCTCCCCCTCCTCCTGGACAGGACCAACTATCCCCCACAGGCTGCAAGGTAGAACCTGGCAACAGTAGGCCCAAAGTCACCCAGCAAGCCTCATATGGAAGAGTGGGAAATCAAACCTGGTTCTCCAGATTAGAACCCACCACTCTTAACCACTACATCACACTGGCTCTGTAGGGTCTGTGGGTGTGTGGAATTGTCAATGGCAGTTTCTAAATGCAAAACAAGTTTCCCTTAGACTGGACTTTGAACAAGATCCCTAGTAATGCTCATTCTTCATGGTATGACTGAGAATGTTCACAGAATCCCAGAAGAGTTTTATGAATATCTGAAAACTGAAAGATGAATATACTACTTTTACACTTACATGTTTCCAGTTTATTTTGTTTTGTTGTACTGCACATGCTCTGTAGGGGGAAAAACACAACAGGGATTCAATAATAGATTTTTACATTATAATGTTGCTTCACATACATTATTGTTTACCAGTGCTCAGGTTATGAATCAGGTCAGGAAAGGTGTACTTTCAAGTATAACTTCCAATTCCTGAGATGCATGTGCTACTTTATCACAGGAAAAAGATGGTCTGTGTAAGCTAGTGAACCCAGAGCTAATGGTATGCAATCCACTAAAAACAAATGCTGTACTACGTACTCCTAGAAATCACCTGTGTCTTCTGCAAGTGAGCTGTCTTTACTGTTGTACATTGGAACTATTATTTTCAGTGATTATTTTAAGACTGTTTTTAAGACTGGTTTATTTATTGCTGCACTATTGGATTGTAATTATGAGTCACCTTGCAAGCTGCTGGCAGTCAGAAGGGTGAGTTAGAAGAGCAATAAACGACACCATCACCCAACCAAAATTTATCACTATGGCATCCCATTGATTTACGTGGAAGAAATTCTCCCACTGAAACCAGTGAGATGTCAAGCACTTATCTTTTGCTGGCTCCTAGTTATCTAGTTAAAACATTTCTATCCTGCTTCTCTGCAAGAAAACTGGAGCAGTTAACAACATAATACAGCAAATTAAATTACAGCATCACTCAATATTAGAATAAGGAAAAAAAGAAGACATTAGAATTTGGATATCAAGAAGTATTAAAACTGACAGTTAACAAACTAAGAACAAGAATTAAGTAGATGCTATAATGCACAGCAGGATGGGAAACTAACAGTGCAATCCTAAACAAATCCTGCACCCTTCTAAATCAGTTGAAGTTAGTGGAATGCAAGGCTTTTTTTCTGGGGGAATGCAGTGGAACAGAGTTCCAAAACAAAATTATCAAACAATGTTTAAAAGTTAATGAGGGGCACCTGTGTGTTTCTCCTTCATTTGCCTCTTGAGAGAAAAAAAGTCCTGGTGGGATGTAACTCTACTTAGGACTGCATCATAAAACAATCAAACTAAAAATTTAGGAGAATTTTTTAAAAGTCTTCTGCCAGAATCAGCAATCTGGCATCAAGTCAACATCTGGGGATATTCCACAGCCTATCTTGGTAAAAGGAGGGCCTCTAATAATGATAATCCCAAAATGGAGTGAAGAAAACTGGATTTTAGATATTACAGTGAAAGCAATGGAAACAGCTGTAAGGCTCTTTTGGCCTGCTATACTAAATTGTAGGCACTGTAGTTCAAGAGGATAGTCACAAATTATAAAGTATTCATAGAAACACTTTTACTTTTAAAAACTTTTGAATGCAGATTATGTTTTTGGCCAGCAAGGAGAAGAGGTTATATTTGTTTTCTACAGCATGTTGTTTATTGTTTGCCACAAATGAGTTAGTGTGGGATAGTTTACAGTACTGGACTAGGACTGAGGAAATCCTGGTGAAAGACTACTCTGTCACCCACATAATGCACTAAGTCCAGCCACCTTCTTTCAGTCTAGCCTTGCTCACAGGATTGTCACAAGGACAAGATATGGAGAACCATTATGTCACTCTGAGCTCCTTTTTTTTTTCTCTATTAAATTCTTTTATTGGTTTAGAAAAACAACAATATATACCAGCCAGCAAAATATCAATAATAGTGACAAACAGCATAACAAAGTAATCATGTAATTGGCATTTCATTCATCCTTAAGGAGGGTTGTCAGTGGATTCTATCATAACCGTGGAAAAAACAAATAAAGGCATCTAAAAAAAAAATTAGTCATTAGTCTACTATTAGTCTATCATTTCCCCCCCCCAATTTCTTTATACAGAGTATACAACTGCATTGAAAATTTCCTTCTTATAATGCAATATTAGCACCTTCTTTTGCTTCATACCATTTATAAAATTTATCCCATTTTCTACTAGCTTCAGTTTTGGACTCTCCTTTTAACATATTCGAAAGTATATCCATTTCGGCAGCATTAAAAATTTTGTCAACCACTTCATTTCGGGACATATCCTTTGTCGCCAATATTTAGCAAAGACTATCCTTACCGCAGTAAGAATATATACCGTCATGTGTTCATCCTCAGAAGGTACAACTTTCTTGACAAATGACAACAACATCACCTCCGGTTTAAACTGCAGATCTAATAGTAATATTGCCTTTAGTGTATCATGTACTCTTTTCCAAAATTTTTTAGAAACTTTACAGTTCCACCAAATATGATAAAAGGAACCTATTACCGAAACGCATTTCCAACACATAGGTGAGATAGATTGATTAATTTTAGACAATTGCAGGGGAGTGATATACCATCTATGATAAAGCTTAAAAAAATTTTCTCTGTAATTAATCGGTTTAATAATTTTATAGTTCACTTTCCAAAAACTGGGCCATTGTTCCAAATCGATATTTTTTTGCAGATTTTGGGACCATTTTATCGTTGACTCTTTGACCATTTCATCCTCTAATTTAATTTGTATAATATAATTATATACTTTCTTGATTACCTTATCCTCATCTATAAGTAAAAGCTTATCGAAATCAAAACTATATTTAGTAAATCCTTTCAACTTATCCATATTATATTTGGCTATTATCTGATTCATCGTCCACCAATCAAATTTTATCCCCCTAGATTCTAGATCATCTTTCTTTCTTAAATTATCCTTCTCGTCTAGGAGATCCTGATACCTAGCCATCCTTGTAAAGTTCCATAACTGTGGCAGGGTTGAGGCTTCTTCCGGGGATAGCCATCTCGGTGTCTTATTATAAATTATTCTTCTGATTTTCAGCCAAACATCATATATAGTTTTGCAAATTAAATGATTCCTAAAATAATTCTGTCCCTTGTGAATATACCATAGGTTCGCATGCCACCCGGCATGCAAGTCGGAACTTTCTAAAGCTAATATACGAGTATCCCTCAAAGAGATCCACTCTTTCAACCAAAGTGTGACACAAGCAGAGTGGTAAGTTTCCCAATCCGGCAGGCCCAGTCCACCCATATCCTTTTTATCTTTTAAAATTTTCCACTTTACCCTAGGTCTCTTGCCTTGCCAAATGAAAACTTTAACTAATTTATCTAATTTAGTAAAAAAAGATTTCTTAACCACAAAGTTAATCGTTTGAAATAAGAACATAACTTTGGGCAGGATAGTCATCTTAATCAATGCTATTCTACCCATAAAAGAGAGTTTCATATTAGCCCAATTTTTTAAGGAAGAATCAATCTCACTTAAGAGAGGAACATAATTATAGTCATATATATTGCTACATTTATTTGACATAGTAATCCCCAAATACTTTACTTTCGTTTCACTACTAAACCCTGTTCTTCTTTCCAGTTCTTTAACCTCTCGTAGAGGGATGTTTTTAGTGAGCATTTTAGATTTCTGCTTGTTTATTCTTAATCCAGCAACATGTCCATAATCAGCTAATTCTTTTAAAATCTCCTCAATGGATTCTACGTCGTTTTGGGATATCAGAACCATGTCATCAGCATAAGATAGGACCTTATAAGATTCTTTTTTAATTTTCAAACCTTTAATTTTACTATTGCTTCTTATGGCATTATTTAGAATTTCTAATGATAAAATAAAGAGTAACGGCGAGAATGGGCATCCTTGTCTCGTACCTTTGCAGATTTTTATCTCCTCTGTTAATACACCATTAACAATAATTTTGGCTACCTGTTCTCTATAAAGGGCCTGTATATTTTTAACAAAAATATCACCGAAATCCATAACTTTTAATAAACGAAACATAAATCCCCAGTTTAAATTATCGAATGCTTTTTCAGCATCGATAAAAAATAAAGTCATTTGTTTCTCCCTATGTAATTCATAGTATTCCAGTATATTGGATAGAATCCTGATATTAGTCCTCATGTATCTCTTTGGGAGAAAACCTGCTTGATCTGGATGAATTAGGGTTCTTAGAATTTTCTTTAATCTATTAGCTAAGATCGTAGTATAAATCTTATAATCCACGTTTAATAGTGAGATCGGCCGGTAATTCCTGATGTCATCTAAGTCTTTTGTAGTTTTTGGAATAAGTGCTACATTCGCAGTTCTCCAGGATTCCGGAATCCTATGTGTGATCCAAATCTCATCAATTAAATTTTTAAACTGCGTTATAATATTTTCCTTAAAAGAGATATAATATTCCGCGGGTAAGCCATCAGGACCCGCCGCTTTATTCCTCTTTAGTTTAGCCCATGCTTCTTCTATTTCAAGTATCGTGAACGGGCTATTTAAAATGTTCTTCTGATCTTCCGTTAAGTTCTGCGTTACCTTATTTTTTAAATAAGCCTCTTGTTTATCACTATTCACCTCAGTCCCACTATATAAGTGGGAGTAGAAGTCCCAAATTATTTTTTTCTTATCTTCTACGGACGCCTTCTGACTGCCATCCTTATCTTTTAAAACCTTTATTATTTTTCTTTCTCTTTCTTTTCTTATCTTATAAGCCAACCATTTACCAGGCTTATTGGCATTTTCAAAGAACTGAAGTTTACCATACCGGACCTTTTTCTCCATCTCCTCCAAGAATATTAGATGTATCTTATGTTGTAGTATCTTTATTTCTGATTTGATTTCTTGTACTGTGGATTTCTCTTTTAATTGTTTCTCCTTCTGTTTAAGCATTTCAGTTAAATTTATTAGAGCTTTATTTTCCTCCCGTCTTTTGAAAGCATTAAAGCTGATCGCTAAACCTCTCATATACGCTTTACTTGTCTCCCAAAGAATCCTGTAGGATGTCTCTTTCTGTGTATTTAATTGGAAGAATGAATTCATCTCCTCCTTAGCATATTTAATAAATTGTTTATCTTCCAAAAGCTTAGAATTTATCCTCCACTCTGATCTTTTCTTAACATCTTTCAAAGAAAGTACAATAGGATTATGATCAGCTACTGTACTTGGTAAAATTTCTATATCTTCAAATAATTTCACTAATCCTGTCGTCACCCATACCATGTCAATGCGGGACCATGAATTGTGCCTACCTGAAAAAAACGTAAAGTCTCTTTTGTTTGGGTTCATAGTTCGCCAGAGATCAACAAAAGTAAATTCATCCACCATCTTAAAAAACACTTCTGGTAGTATATTACTACCAGATCTCTTAGATCTTTTTTTATGACTTCTAGAACTTCTATCTAGGTCTGGACACATCACCGCATTGAAATCACCTAATAAACAAATCTCATCATAATTATGGGTACAGATCTTCGAGTATAAATCCTTGTAGAATTTATTCTGATTAACATTGGGTGCATAAATATTAACCAACAAAAATTTTGATGATTCTTTAATTATTTCAATTCCTTGGATCCTTGCGTCATCCGTTTGAAAGATCAATTTAGCTTGAAGGTGTTCCCTAACATAAGTTACTAAGCCCCTTTTTTTCTTCTCCACCTCTGATGTTATGAACATATTACCTAGTTTTTTATTATACAATAACGATTCATCTTTCCTTTTCATGTGTGTCTCCTGTAAGCATACAATATCAATGTTTAATTTCCTTAGTTGGAGAAAGACACGCTTTCTTTTTTGTGGAGAGTTCAGACCGTTTACATTTAGAGATAGAATTTTTAATTGATTTGCCATTGGAATATTTAATAACCTCTTGGTCTCCCTTAAAAGTTTTTCTTTTTCCTCTGGGCCCTTGTCTCTCTCTGTGGTCGTTCTTCGCCCTGTCTGCCTTCGCCCTCACCTAATTCCTCTAGAGATAAAAGATCTACTAGCTCTGATGAGTCAATTTGCCTATCTTTAATCAGATCTTCTTTGGAACTCCTTCTATCCAATTTCTTCAACCATGTTCTAGTTTGATTTTTTATAAAATCTTCAGCCTTCTCTTGTGAATCAATTTTATATCTTACACCTGCGTAAGTAAACAGCAACCCCTCTGGGATCAACCATCTATACATTATGCCCCGATCTTGTAACATCACGGCCAGGTTCATGTAAGTTTTCCTCTTATGCCTTATTATCCAAGGAATCTCTCTCATAACTTTAATTTTAGTACCTTTAAGCATAAGTGGGTGATCCCTTAATTCTCGCCAAACTAACTCCTTAATACACCTTCGAACAAACTTTATGTGAACTTCCCTGGGTAAGTCATTCTTTTTCGCATATTGTGTTCCGACTCTGTGTATAAAATCGATCTCCCTTACTATATCTTCTTTCTCCATCTTTATAACATCCATCAAAGCCTCTGCTATAGTTTCAACAAGATTCTCACTTTTATCCTCAGGAATATTTAACAATCTAAGAATATAATCTGCATGCCCCATCTCTAGTTTTGCCATTTTAATTTCATATTCCTCCTGTTTTATCACAATTTCTTCTATTCTATCATCAGTTAATCTGAGCTTTCCCTCTATCGATTTCGTGATATTCATAACCTCAACAATATCTCTCTTTGTATCCTTACAGTTCTCCTCAAGAGCTTCCAGCTTGGATGCTAACCCCTCTATCTGATTGCTCAGTGTTATTTGAGCCTGCTTTAAAGCTTCTAAGAAAGTTTGTTAAATCTCCTTAAGAGAGTCTTGTGAAATTGTTGCTCCAACAGATTTTGGTTGCCCAGGAGAGAACTTGGTTTTAACTTGTTGTGACATCTTGACTATTCTTTCTGTTATATTGCGTTAAGTCAGTTTAGTATTAGGTTTAAGTTAAGGAAAAAAAAACCAGGAAAATACCCCCTTAGAAAAAAGGCAAACAAGGTTCACAATAATTTTCAGAGAATAGCAAAAGTCTATTCTGTGATCTGTCATCGGTTCCCAATGATAAATCTTGCAGCATCCAACGCATTCGCCAAGTTCACAAAGTTCAGTAGGTGGGCGTAGTTTATCACTCACCCACAGCCACTTTTAGTTAGACAGATAAAAGTTTAATGTTCAACAGCAGAGCTTCAACTCAAACCTTTTACTTCTGACACTTCTTCTTCATCCTCTTCGGGCACAGCCTAGTTAAGAAGCCCTAAATTGTTATCTAATCCCAATCCGCCACACCAACACAACACATCCAGGTCTCCTCCGCCTCCTCCTCGGCGTTCTTTCAGACCCCGCCCGACAAAAGTAGCATTAAGCAGCACAGCCGAGAGCACCGCACCGAACGTCTCCAAAGTCTCTACGTCAAAGGAACGGCCAGAGTTTCTCGCTCCGTGCGAGAGAAGAAAAACAAAAGGAAGTGGAAACAAGAAAGGAAAACGAAGAGCCAAACCAAGCAGTGAGTAGAGCACTTCTTCAGATTCTCCACCAAAACGCCTTCCACCAGACACCTCCTTGTTCCGGAGGTCGGAGCTGAATCGCCCTAAGGCGCGGCTTGGCTTCGGGACAGGGAAAGAAGGGGTGCCTTCGGAGCGGAGCTCCTTCAGGCACTTTCCCTCGCCCCCTCAGTATACTAGCCTCCTTCAACAGGAGGTCTGTACGGACTCGCGAGTCCCCTGTAGAAGCCTAAGTTCGGCTCGTCTCGGCAGAGCTCCCCGAGACGCGGCCGCTCCGCTCCGCCATAGACCGGAAAGGCACTCTGAGCTCCTTGAAGAAAGGATACACTAAAATGTGATTAACTGAAAGATACACAGATAGAAACTACCGTGATTATTTCATATTGTGGTTTTACAAATAACATGTAGTTATAACGTTGGATCCAACAGTTGAAAGTGGTCCTACAGCACTCATTGTGATGTCTCAAGCCATTGTAAACTGCTATTTTCTTGTGAGTGCTACCTTGCAGGCATCTCATAGTTACCTATTGTAGCCATCTGATGTGTGCTGAATGGCAGCATACCAAACAATCACACTCAGCTCAACAGGTCCCCTGTTGATGGATGGAGAGCCAGTTTGGTGTAGTGGTTAAGTATGCGGACTCTTATCTGGGAGAACCGGGTTTGATTCCCCACTCCTCCACTTGCACCTGCTGAGATGGCCTTGGGTCAGCCATAGCTCTGGCAGAGGTTGTCCTTGAAAGGGCAGCTGCTGTGAGAGCCCTCTCCAGCCCCACCCACCTCACAGGGTGTCTGTTGTGGGGGAGGAAGGTAAAGGAGATTGTGAGCCGCTCTGAGACTCTTTGGAGTGGAGGGCGGGATATAAATCCAATATCTTCTTCTTCTTCTTCTTCTTCTTCTTTGTCCTTCAGTGTAAGGTGTAATCAAATCTGTCTGAGCTGGAGCAGAGTTCTGGGACATTTTGGGAGTGTTAATGTGATCAACCAGAGCTCTTTCTGACCCTATCCACAAAACACACCAGCAGCCATACCCCAAAGGTTGGTCCTATATTGCACAGGCATACAGCATTTCTATTCAGTGCATTCAGACTGTGCGGCAGGTGCAGGGGGTTGCCAGCTTCAGATGTGGTGCCACTGCTTCTCCAAAGAGCAGAAACTCTATTAGACCCATCTGAGATGGAGCCACCTTCTATGGTCAGCACAATCCTCATCTCTTTCCCCACACCTTTTTGGTTGGAAGTAGTCCAACAACTTCACAGGTAGAGGCTGCATTTCAGTTGACTCACAGACCAAAAATGTTGCCTACCTCTGGGCTATGTCATGTGGCTACTGTTGTCTATTTTGGCTTTGCAATCTATGTTCTGTGCAGTTATATTTGTTTGTTTGGGGATGGGGGGGGGAGGGAAATGTGTCCTGAGGCTGGTGTTTTTCTTTGTCTATTGGAAATGACGACTGAGGCTTTCCACTGAGGATTGAAAACCTGAATAAGGCTGGAGAACATCATTCATTTTTGCTGATTTTCCCCTTCAGCTGCTTTTCTCATTTCTCATGTACTTATATTTGCTTTCCGTTTGTAAACATAATTTTATATAAGCCCCAGACACATACTAGTGAGTGTCTGTAATCACATGCAGAACATGTGCGATCTAACTAATACAAAATCTAAAGGAAAACATGACCCAGGTATTGCTTTTATTAAGAGAGAAACTCATGGCATATTTAATATGAGGCCTGTGCCCAATCGCCATTTCTGTATTGCAAAGGTTAACAACATAAGAAAGACCCAGAATAAACTCTAACCAGTATAGCCACTGCGATATTTTCATAATTTATCCATTTTAATCTCTTCATTAAAAGATGATGCATATTTTTGGTATTTCTGAAATTACTAATAAAATGATATGAAGAAGTCTTAGCCCTTTGAAATGTATGTGTTGAAGGACTGTTAACTAACATCAAAGTCTTTCCACTTCTATGAATAAGGGGAGAATACAGTATTCTGATGGGATTGTGTATAAGGTGCATCCCATACTGCAGAATTTACCAACAGCTAAGCTTGCAGCCTGATAAATGTTAGAACCTAAAATATTTATTTTGGACTCCATAGTTTTGGCTTCAACTCTGAGGCAGCTTCTCTGCATTGACTCCAGTCTTGTTTAATTTATACTGGCACCCAATTTGTATCCAGGCATAATTCAAGGTGCTGGTGCTGACATTTAAAGCCCTATATGATTTGGGAGCAACATACCTGAAGGATCCCCTGTTCCCTTATGAATCTACCCAACCACTGGAGTAATCTTCAGAGGGCCTACTTTAGGTGCCCATACATTCCAAGAGTAGGTGGATGGCAACCTGGGAGAGGGCCTTCTCAGTAGTGGCACCAAAACTCTGGAACTCTATCCCCGGGGAGATTCATCTGTCCCCTTCTGCTGCCATCATCTGTCAGCAGGTAAAGACTTTTTCATTTAGCTTGGCATTCCTTCAAGATCCCGCCTTCCTCCTCAGTGTTTTAACTGTTGTTTTTATCTTTTGCACTTTGATTTTAACTTGTTTTAATGGTATTTTTGTGTATTGGTTTTAAAGGCTTTTAAAATATTTTAATTAGTATGTTAAAATTTGTTAGCACCTTGGTGGTGGTAAAGGAGGGGGCAGAAAGGCAGGATAAAAATAAGTAAAAATAAATGATAAAAATAATAGATAGATAAAAATAATAAAACAGTCTAAACATACAGAGTTGGCATGTGGAGACTTCGGAACAACCAGCTAAGGAGGGGGGCTGAAATGCTTGGGAATAACTCCCACAGAATATATTAGTGAACTCAACTCATTAACTAGCTGCCTGTTTTGACAAATAACATTGTAATATCCTGCACAGGTCAAAGTAAGCAATTTAAACTTCAGGCTCATATCAGGATCATGGGTGGAGCTGCACATGGGTGGGCTGGGTCAAATGTGGAGATGCTGGAGTCCAATTTCAGGTTTCCCTACATGGGGCTTGCATCTTCCTCAGTCCTGGCAACATCCACCAAGTTTGGAACTAGCCAACAGATTTTTATTGATATATTTGAAAGAGTTCTGTGGAGAATATCTGAAGAAGAAGCTGTCTGTGGCCATCCATAGTTTCCCATACTTGGAACCATATGGAATAGTGAAAAATAAGAGGAAAGAACATAAGAGAAGCCATGTTAGATCAGGCCAATGGCCCATCCAGTCCAACACTCTGTGTCACACAGTAGCAATATATATCCATTTATCCGTTTTAACCTGTCTGCTCAGCAATTTCATTGAATGTTCACGAGTTCTTGCATTGTGAGAAAGGGAGAAAAGTACTTCTTTCTCTACTTTCTCCATCCCATGCATTATCTTGTAAACCTCTATCATGTCACCCCGCAGTCGACGTTTCTCCAAGCTAAAGAGCCCCAAGCGTTTCAACCTTTCTTCATAGGGAAAGTGTTCCAGCCCTTTAATCATTCTAGTTGGACTTTCTCCAATGCTATAATATCCTTTTTGAGGTGCGGCGACAAGAACTGCACACAGTACTCCAAATGAGACCGCACCATCGATTTATACAGGGGCATTATGATACTGGCTGATTTGTTTTCAATTCCCTTCCTAATAATTCCCAGCATGGCGTTGGCCTTTTTTATTGCAAACGCACACTGTCTTGACATTTTCAGTGAGTTATCAACCATGACCCCAAGATCTCTCTCTTGGTCAGTCTCTGCCAGTTCACACCCCATCAACTTGTATTTGTAGCTGGGATTCTTGGCCCCAATGTGCATTTCTTTGCACTTGGCCACATTGAACCGCATCTGCCAAGTTGACACCCACTCACCCAGCCTCAATAGATCCCTTTGGAGTTCCTCACAATCCTCTCTGGTTCTCACCACCCTGAACAATTTAGTGTCATCCGCAAACTTGGCCACTCCCAACTCTAAATCATTTATGAACAAGTTAAAGAGCATGGGACACAGTACTGAGCCCTGCGGCACCCCACTGCTTACCGTCCTCCACTGCGAAGACTGCCCATTTATACTCACTCTCTGCTTCCTATTACTCAGCCAGTTTTTGATCCACAAGAGGACCTGTCCTTTTACTCCATGACTCTCAAGCTTTCTAAGGATCCTTTGATGAGGAACTTTATCAAAAGCTTTCTGGAAGTCAAGGTAAACAACATCTATCGGGTCTCCTTTGTCCACATGTTTGTTTACCCCCTCAAAGAAATGTAACAGGTTAGTGTGGCAAGATCTTCCCCTACAGAACCCATGCTGAGTCTTCCTGAATAACCCGTGTTCATCAATGTGCCTTCTCATTCTGTCCTTGATAATGGTTTCTACCAACTTTCTCGGTATTGAAACCAGACTGACTGGCCTGTAATTTCCCGGATCTCCTCTGGAACCCTTTTTAAAGATGGGGGTGACATTTGCTACCTTCCAGTCCTCAGGAACGGAGGCAGACTTCAGTGAAAGATTACAGATTTTTGTTAGAAGATCCACAAGTTCAACTTTGAGTTCTTTCAGAACTCTTGGATGTATGTCATCTGGACCCGGTGACTTATTAGTTTTTAATTCATCCATCAGTTGTAGGACCTCCTTTTTTGTCACCTCCATCTGACTCAGGTCTTTCAACATAAGCATAATCTCTTTCTCAGTAACTTCAGAATATTTCTATGTTTATAACTATTTTAAAGTTGTATCTATTTGGGGGCATTAGAGTTTCCTTAAGGATTATTGATGATAATGGAATTTTAACAGTTGGATAATCTTCAATCCTATATTGAAAATTTTTACTTTGAGCAATCTGTGTAATTGTTGGCAACTTTCCTTACTACTTTGGAATCGTTCCATTGACTTTGAGAGGCAGTTTGGTGTAGTGGTTAAGTGCACAGACTCTTATCTGGGAAAACTAGGTTTGATTCCCCACTCCTGCACATGCACATGCTGATGTGACCTTGAGTCAGTGACAAGTTCTTGCAGAGCTGTTCCTCTCAAGAGCAGTTTCTGTCAGAACTCCCTCAAGTTCACCTACCTCACAGGGTGTCTGTTGTGGGGAGGGAAAGGGAAACGAGATTGTAAGCCACTCTGAGATTCCTTCAGGTAGTGAAGGGCAAAATATAAATCCAATCTCCTCCTACTTGAATATTATTTTGATAGTTCAGGATTGTGGTTTTAAAGAAATTTGTGAAAAGGCCACATAGATCAACTCTACAAACCCAAAGTCATAACTGAAAAAATGTGAATCCATCATTACATGGAGAAAGGTGAAAAATAGGTGGTGGGGTGGATGCATGTGTTTTCAGACAAGTAATTCTGTAAATCTGATTTTAAATTTTTCTACCCACTCTGCTTGTTACAATCAAATCTTATTACCTCCATGGAATACCATTCCTTTTCCTGAGTACTTGAGAAACTTGGATGAAGAGGAACAATTTCAGCTTGAGTGGAAGTTTTGACAGTAAGGGCTATTGTTTCATCTGTGTCTTATTTGTTGCCAACAGACTATTGAAATGAATTGTTGTACAGCAGTTTTCGGAGAATGGCAGAAGTTATCCACTATTTCCCCCTCCACTCAAAAAGTACAACTCTGAGCTTTCTCAAGGGTGCTGCTGATTTCTAAAAAGTGAAGGAAGGTAAAAAGGCTCTTTATTCAAAATTTGGAATGGCAGAAAATTCTTCCTCGGGCAAGCAAATTGAATGGAAAGATTTCTGTAAAATGCTGAAATCTGTACCAGCAACTGCCCTGATAAAATATTTCTACTTGAATTTTTCCCAGGATCAATATGCAGTGATGGGCTTCTATCAAAATGCATAACTGTTCAAACAGTTTTCTTGCACTTTAGCCAAGGAACAACACCTTTTCTTTCTTTCCCCTTCCTCCCACAAATATACCTCAGTAGCATATTTACTTGCCCCTGTTGTGGACTTCTGTGGATTGTTCTTGAGGTTCTTGCCTACATGCACAGCTTATTTTATCTAAGAACTATTGCAGCAACTTGTGGTCCTCCCCTTTCCATTCTAGCACTCTGACTTTGTGTTAAGATGTGCAGAAGCTGAAGGGGAGTGATCATAACAACAGGGATCAAGCCCTGGGTGAAGGAGCCAGATGGCTTTGTGCATATGGAAAGTTCAAGTTAAAATCATCCTCTTTTCATATAGGTAAAACAGCTATTCACATTGATTAAAATATAGTGAGGCCATAAAGTGGTTTACACTGTTTTCCTTCATTTTTTCCTTACTGCATCAACCCTGGGAGCTGGGTTAGGATGAGTGTGTGCGATTGGCTTGAGGTCACACAGCAGGCTTCCATGGCAGTCAAAGGATTTGAACCTGGGTCTTCTAGATACTGGTCCAGCACTCTCTCTCTCTCGGCTTGGCTTCGCGAACGAAGATTTAAGAAGGGTGCAATAGTCCACGTTTGCTGCAGGCTCGCTGGTGGCTGACAAGACCAATGTGGGACAGGCAGGTCCGGCCACAGCGGCTGCAGGGAAAAGTCTGATTTAGGGTTGGTCCTGTAGCAGTGCGATTCTTCCTCAATCTCCTTTTGTCCTCAAGACCAGCTATGCGTGCGTTCTCAAAGGAAGAGACAGCCTGGTGGATGGTGTGCCTCCATGCTTTGCGATCTGAGGCTAGGTCAGACCACTGGTGATGGTTGATGTGACAGGTGCTAAGGGATTTCTTCAAGGAGTCCTTGTACCTCTTCTTTGGTGCCCCTCTATTTCGATGGCCGGTGGAGAGTTCGCCATACAGGGCAATCTTGGGAAGGCGGTGGTTTTCCATCCTAGAAATATGCCCTGCCCAGCGCAGCTGCGTCTTCAACAGCAGTGCCTCGATGCTGGTAACCTCCGCCCTCTTGAGGACTTCAGTGTTGGTCACAAAGTCACTCCAGTGGATGTTGAGGATGGTGCGAAGGCAGCGCTGATGAAAGCGCTCAAGGAGTCGCAGGTGGTGACGGTATAAAACCCACGATTCGGAGCCGTAGATGAGGGTTGTCATCACAACCGCTTTGTAAACATTCCAGCACTCTAATCACCACCTAATCAAGCTAATTGCACAATAGGGATGGGCACAAATGAAGCCACAAAGCTGAATTAGTCAAAACTTTTCTCTGTTCGTTTGGGAACAGAGGTTTGATGGGGTCTCTTGTCATAAACTTCCTCAAACATTTGAGCAGTTCATGCAATTTGTGGATGCAGCAGAAAGCAGACTCCGAGGCCCTTTAAACCCCTGTTTTCTGTTCCCTGTAAAAACTGCAAAAACAGCTGAGCGGGCGGGAGGTGGGGAGACAATCCCTGTTTCTCAGTTGTTTCAGGCTGTCTTTAAAAGGACTGCAGAAGACATCGCAAAAAGCAGCTGTGCAGCAGGGAGCACTTCTTCCTGTGCAGCTGTTTTTCACACTGTTTTGGAGTGCCTCTCCACCCACACAACTGTTTTTTGGACTGCCTTCTGCATTTCCTTTTAAGCTTAAAGGGACTGCATAAGACAGCCCAGTGCAGTGGCTTTCTGTGAAAGGGACTGCAGTCCCTTTCAATGGGGTTTACAGGGCCACAAACCATGGACTGGTTCAGTTCATGAAAAAGTCTTTGGTTTGGTTTGAGGTTCACCAATCAACCATGAACTGAACTGCATATTCCCAGTTCATGCCCATCCCTTTTGCAGAAGTTAATTACATCATTATTTGAATAGCAAACAAAACTGTCTTAAAATCTGGAAAATATTTGTCAAATTGGTCTCTTTTTTTGAGACAAAAATATTATCTTAAGGACTGATTATTCTTGTGGGGTTTTTTTTTCAATTCGGAAAGAAGCTTTAATGCACATCATTGATATTGGGAAAAGTTGTTAGATTGCGCAGATGACAAGTTTCTCTGGTATCTGTTCCCCTAATACTGCCTTTCTCTAGATTTTTTTTCCCTTTTGCTTTGAAAACTAGTGCAACAGCTGTCTTGCTATTCAGGCTAATGTGGTCTTCTAAAACAAAGTCACAAATCTTTTAAGATCCTAGGAATGTCCACTTGTCTGCTGCCAGGATATAGTTTGTGTACCAACCAATTATGTATGGCAAAGATGGGTGCATTACAAGGCTGGCGTTAACCTGTTAAAACCCCATGGATTTAGATCAAACTGACATTCCAAAGTGACAATGCAGCTTGAATGTGTGGATTTATTTAAATGCCACTTTGCATGGTGCAGTTGGGGAATAATTTAGCCCTAATTTTTGCTTTATTTCTCTTTCTAATATATATGTTTGGTAACTGCACTTATCCCAGTTTTTTCAAAGAAAACACTTAGCTTTGTGGTAACATATCCCTAACAAGCATTAGACATGGGTACAAGATCATTCTGTAACTGATCTGCTGCACACAGGCTGTGTATTGTCCAGTTCTTGTTCAAATAATGGCATTAAAGATCATGATCATGCAGTCTATATGAATATATAACTGCTTGCCGCTCTGAAACAGACTAAATCCCAGTATGAAATGATTCAGTCGATCCCCTTTTTAGCACTCCACTTCAAACAGTTAAGCAGTGCTGGATTAAACTCTGTGGAGGCCCCTAGACAGTTGAAATCTTGGGGGCCCCCTTGTAAATTATTTCAGAGTCTGAGCACCCGCCCCACCACTCATGGCTCCCACTGCAGCCTGCAAGCACCTTCTCAAGGCCCCTTTTACTAAACTGCACGGGAGAGGCAGAGAGAGGTAAACTTGGTGACAACACCATCAGCAGCCACACCCAGGGCCGGATTTGGGGGTGGGGGAGCAGAGGGGGTGCTTGCCCCGGGCGCCACCGGAGGGGGGGGGTGCCAAATTGGGTATGGAGTCCATTCTAGTCTATGGGCCCATAAGGGGATGCTATTTTTTTAATTTTGCCCCCCCCCCTCAAAAAGCATGTTGCTCTGGTCCTGGCCACACCAGACTAGTTGGGCAAAGAGCAGCTCAGTTGCTGGTTGCACATGCAGACTGGGAGGGCTGCAAGCAGGGGGAACACCAGAGGGGGGGAGGTGACCCAGGGCCCCTAAAGGCATGGGGGCCCATAGGCCCAATTGGCCTAATTGTTAATCTAGCTCTGCAGTTAAGCACTGTCCCCCCGGACCATCAAGCCTTGTATATATACTATTAAGAAGGAACACAGTGTGGGGACCCTACGCACACAGTATCATTTTCTTTGAAGTCCACAAGTGCTTCTCACCCATTCTTATGTCTCTTCTTGATACTATGATCTATGCAAGATTCCACATTGGTCCTCTGTGGCATTCCAGTTCACTGGCTGGTAAACAGGATTAGTAGATTATGGCAAAAGGAATTGAACTGATGATACAGGGAGGGAAATGAACCATGTTAAAAAAATTACATTAACTTTCTGCCACTTAGAGTTATTAAGTTGTAGACCTCACTACAGCAGGAGGTTATGATGGCTTCTGATTAATCATTTGACTTCAAAAGGGAATGACACAAGTTTATGGAGTACTGGTCCATCAATGGCTGTTAGCCAGGCAAAATAGAATTTTCATATTCAGAGGCAGTAACCCTTTGGATATTATTGATGAGGGTCTAGATGTCTGCATCCTACTTTTAGACCTTCTGCTGCATCTACTGGACTACTATGTGAAACCACTGCTCTACTCCAGCATGGATGTTCTTATGTCCATAGAAGGAGAATGCTCCCTTTATGCACTGACAGAACATAAAGTGGGGCTGCCATACAGATGAGGAGTAAAAAATATCCTCCCATCCCACTTATATCACAGTATTTGAGGCACAAAAGGGGCTGCCATTAGGAGTATCAACTGGAATGCAGCATGTGATGTACTTTGTGACAGCAACCTTTGGTTTGAGCAAATAGACTGTGGGACTGATCTTACAAACCGCACTAAAAGTTTTGCATGTGAAACACATCTCTGTTTGTGTTGAAGAAGTTCCTAAGAGGCTAGTAAAAATTAACATCATATCCTTCCTGATGAAGAAAGGGATATTTAAACAGCCTGGTAGTACACACATTCCTGCTTTCCTGTATTAAGAGTTAATCACTTTTTATTGGGGGTGGGGCATTTAAACCGCAGCCCATTCCCTGAGAATAATTATAGCTATTTAATTGTATTCATAATTTAGTATACACCTGGAAAATATGCTGTAAAATATCAGAGGGGTTTTCCTTTTAATACTGGCGTGCCATTTACAAACTGTCACATTTAGAATGCATCCTTAATCTTCTATGGTCTGCTAGAATTTTATATTAAAAGTCTGCTTTGTGCTTTAAATATTAAAGATACTTCAAAAGGTGATAATGCCTGATGCTCTAGTGGTGCTGAAATCTCAACTGCTAAATATATTGAGGAATGTTCAGTGGCCCTAGCTTAATTAAACATGCATGTGTATTTTCAAATGCAATCTTTTTCTGCTTGTTAGGTTTTTGACAAACCTCCAAACAGGTCCAGGTGGAACAAAGCATGTAAACAAGCTTGTGAATGCAAGCTTAAAACACTCAAATTAACACCTTCCTACAATTAATATGCAAACTCTGGGACTCTGCTACTGATAATGCCATTTAATTATTCTTTGCAGTTTAGTGACATATTCTAGCCTTTCCATATTTTTTCCTCAACACCGTCCAGTTTAATTATAGGGGGAAACATCACATTGGAGATTAGCTAACCAATGGGATGCTTTTGACTTTTTTTTAAAAAAAATACTTTGAATAAAAGTCAGTACATACTGCAAAGCTGTGGTTAATGTTTCAATATGTCATTAGCTTTCTAGTGATTGTAGAGCAGGGCTGCTCTGATTTTACATCTCATATTGAATATAGGAATTCAAAGCTGAAATGAAGCAAAAAATTGTACATATATACATATATATGTGCAATTCTTTTGCTTCATTTCAGCTTTGAATTCCTACATTCAATATGAGATGTAAAATCTTGTCCACATTATTGGATTATATATATATATAATCCAATAATGTGGACAAGTATATATATATATATAATCCAATAATGTGGACAAGTTCAGAAGCAAGGAATTTGAATGATTTTTTTTAACTAGTGGACAAATTCTAGTGGTTAATAGTTTTGTAATGTAAATTCTGACATTTGATTCTCATTAGGATAGTCATTGGTTGTTATCCCCCCTCCCCATATAATGCAGAAAAACCATACAAAATATCCCTCTGGTATTTCAGAAGGAAAGAGGAGTCATAAACTGATGAGTGACCAAATTAAGAAGGATGAAGAAAACTTCATCCCATGGACTTTTTTATTGTACATTAAAAATCCATAAACTACAATCCTCATGCTTGTATATCTCAAAGGTTTTTGACTGCCCAGTGGGGCTTTGGACATTTTACTTTGAACTGCAAACCTACTCACTAGTCCAGTTATATCAAAACCTCCCCAGAGTTTTTAAAAGGGTTTATCATTGGAAGAAGAGTCTCCATTCTACAAACACATGTCCAGCATCCCACGAGGGACACAAGCTGTGTGATGCTTTTAACTGTTAGACATGTCAATTGCTCTTTGAAGGTTCATGGTCCTCTTTTCTTTCTTGCACATAAGCTCCTGGAGTTAGAACAAGCACCATACCCAAAATAGACTTTATGTTGAAATAAATGATGTGGTAACACATTTTAAAAGTTCAGTACCCTTTCCCCTCCAAAAAAAAAAATCATAGGTGCAGCAAGTCATTACTCTATGGTGGAAGGTATATCTCCTGGCTTTGCCTTGGCTACAGCCCTGCCTGGTTCCTTTGGCTTCCCAATTTGTCTACAGCATGGCCCAACTAAGCTACAGTGTAAGAGCTAAACTACAGGTTATGACAGACACAAGTCCAACCCATGGCTACTGACACCACTTTAGAATTTAGCTGCTTTAAAATTACCACAAGGCCCATATCCTTACTGAGCCCATGGGAGAGAGGCAACAAGCAATCTTGTTTTCTGCCCTGTGCCTTTTAAAGTGCTGGAACAGTTCTCTCACCACTATTTTGGCACTTTAAAAGGCACAGGGGGAGAGAATGAGATTGCCTTGTGCAGTCTCAGTAGGGGCCCTCACAACAATTTTTAAATGCTAAATTATCTTCTAAAATGATGTTGGTGGTCATAGGTTGGCCCCATGCCTGCCGTGACTTGTAGTTTGGCCAAAAGAAAAGTCATAACTAAAGAATAAAAGCTGCCACGAGTGTGTAGACACAAACACAAATCTATTTGTATAGCATCAACATCATGCAGGGTGATTATATTTTCCAGCATTTGCAAAGTCAGATGATGATATAGCTGAAAAAGTATAAGAAGCAGACCATGATCATATGAACACATGAAGCCACCTTATACTGAATCAGATCATTGGAACCTGGGCCTTTCTGCATGTTGCATAGATACTCTACCATCAAGTCACAGTCCATCCCAAACACAATGGCCTTTGTCCAGAAATCTCATGTAGACTAAGGTTGTGCTACTGCAGTTTCGTTAAACCTCTAAATAAGCAACCAAAGATGTCAAATCAGTATTTGCCAGATTGTGGCATGCATGCACATGTACATCCAAATGTGAAATTTGTAGCATCCTTTAACGTACACTGGTCCAGTTCCCAAGCACTAGGGGAGGGACAGTGGCTCAGCGGTAGAGCATCTGCTTGGGAAGCAGAAGGTCCCAGGTTCAATCTCTGGCATCTCCAAAAAAGGGTTCAGGCAAATAGGTGTGAAAAGCCTCAGCTTGAGACCCTGGAGAGCCGCTGCCAGTCTGAGTAGACAATAGTGACTTTGATGGACCAAGGGTCTGATTCAGTATAAGGCAGCTTCATATGTCCACCCTTCTACATGTGAAAACATCCCCCTGGATTAGAGTATGTCTATATTGGTAGGTACTTACAGCAGTTAATGTATGGGCAGCAGATTGTAAAAGTTTGCAGATTCTTTTCCCTCAAACTGCAATTAGTGATCCCAAAAGATGAACAAGAAATGATATCCTTGAAATCTCTATGAAACACATAAACACATATATGTATTACCTTCATCTTCAGAATACTCTGTTGCAGATGCTGCACAGAGATCCAGCATAATCTGATAAGCAAGCCAGCTATTTCCTATTGAGCAAAACAGAACAGGTTGGAGCTATTTGACTTGCTTTCAATGCAAATAGGCAATTTTTACCCAGATGCGTGTAAGGTATGTGTGTATATGGATGGATGCAGCTAAAAATTAATAGGGATGGGGGAGGACAGAATTATTGAGGGAATTAAAGCAGTTATATAGGCAGTTCAATATTGGCAGGAAATGCCAGGTGAGCTATAGTAAGTAAGTAAGTAAGTAAAATTTTATTTATATCCCGTCCTCCCCCGCCAAGCAGGCTCAGGGCAGCTAACAACAGCAAAATAACAATACATTTAACAAAACATTAAATTAACCCCAAACAGATTAATACATTAGTTAAAACAGTTACTAAGTCTAAAAACATTAAGTTAAATCTGGCAGTACCGTTATTGATCGACGCTATGCCTGTCAATTTATGTAATGATGGCGGATCTCCAGATTGGACCATTTTGATGTTTCTTTGTGGACTTGGTCAGCCGTTCATGAATGCCTGTTTGAAAAGGGTGGTCTTGCAGGCCCTGCGGAACTGATCAAGTATAGCCCTAATACTTAAGGCAAAGCAGCAACTATCCACAATGATGGACAAATTTGAATTAATGTGATATGATGGGTCAGATGGCATTCTAATGCAAGCTGAATTGAGGAGAAAGTGGTATGAACACTACCATAGTCAAATCAGAAGAAGAAACAAATTGAGCAGGTTAATAGGCACAAAAGGATACATATATGATATTTGAATTCTGCTTCATATGTTAGTAGACTACTGTAATTAGTTAATGGGGAAGCAAATGAAAAATGTAAAGATTTAGTACTCAGTGGCTGAGTCCGTAAATGTTTGAGCCAGGCCATTTTATTTTAGAAGAATACAAAGCAAGATAATGTTTCATTTGTACTTTTCTGTTCTTGACACTTTTTGACATTTTTTTGTTTATTTCACTTCTGGGAATGCTGATAGAACAATAATAATAAACTTGGGGGGGGGGGTGTTATTCAGTGTCCCTGCTGGATTCAGGGACACCACATCTAATTAAAATGTCGGCTTAAACATAGCAAGATGCTGCCAGGGAGTCAGTTGGTTTTCCTCAGAAAGTGAACACTTTATTAGGCCAGGCCAGCCCCTTGTAAATGGAAGCCAGTGGAAGCTGCCTCTGCAATCTTTAATGGATTTTTAAAGATGACAAGAAAGGAAATGGGAAACTAAAGCAATTGAAGACATAAATTCCCTGAAGGTGCATTCTGAAGTAAATCGGAGCAACTAAAAAAGTGAACTCTTTGAGCCTTGAGATATCTACCAGGTTATTTTTTTTTTCCAGCCGGACACTTATGGCATGTTGAGTCCCTGAACACCTCAGCTCTGGGCATGCTTTGACACAGCAAGTCAGAGGAAGATGAACAACATCACCTGAAGTGCTGTTGGAGGGGTAGAAAATTGCTCCCTCTGTATGCTGTGTTCCCTTTGCTTTAAATCATATGACTTATTACAACCTTCCTTTATAAAAAATGCCATTTATATATGTTAACTTTTCCAGCTGCAGCAAGCATATTTGCTTCCCTCTTTTGTGACTAAGAGAACCAACAAAAAAAAGGGAGGGGGAGGTGATCAGTTTCTATGAAATGAACATTACCTTATTCTCTCAGTTTCTATTATAAGGCTATATGGTCAAAATAATGGGATGGAAATCAAACACTGACTCCATGGGACAAATTTCTTGCTGTTTTCATCCCCTTTATTCATGCAAATAATCCATTGATATCCCAGTAAAAATGGAACTCAATAAACAGGGGGGAAGTCAGCTGTCCTTCCAAAGAACCAGACATCACACTGGTTTCTTCATTGCTTTAAATTTTTAACACACTTGTTTTAAAATGCTGTAAAAATTTTCATTAAAAACTAATGCAACTGAAGAATATCTGAGCATTTGGGAATGCCAAGTTACTCCTTCAAATTAAATAAGACATTTGCTATTTTTTGTACTTTACCAGCAGGAATGTTGAATGTTGCAGGAATGTGCAATGTTATATATGTTATGTACTATATTGAGATGGGGAGATGTTACAACCTTCTTTTGCAGGAAGTCTTGACGCATGAATGCATTCAAAGGGGGAAAATGTAATTAACTCCAAAAATATTATTCAGCTCAGGTGTGGCTGATACTTGATCCATAGTTGTGCAGTGGCTTGTGCAACAATAACTATATTTTAAAGAAACATGGCTGTGATTTTTGTGTATATAAATGGCATCTTCTTGGTAGCTCAGCTTTTCCCCACACTTTTTTTTACTTACAGTGCATCCCAGTGTTCATTCATGCTTTTACATCTTTGTAGACCTGAATGTCCTCCATGTGCTGCATGTTGGGAGAACCACAAAGAATAAATGTACTAGAAGGCTGTGAGTCTTATCAATCTACTTGTGCAGTACATTTTTATCTTGCCCTTTTTCTGAGGAGCTCCTCCTCCTTCCTTTGATCTTCACAACAGCCCTGTGTGGTAGGTTAGGTTGAGAGAGCACAACTTACCCAAGGTCACCCAGCTAGCTTGGTGGCAGTGTAGGGATTCAAATCTCTGCCTCCCAGATCCTAGCCTCCAACTATAACCACACTGCCTCGACATCCTAAATGGATTTCATATACCTATACTTTTTAGATTGCATATATCAATCCAAGCTGGACTATTCATTGTATAGCCAATTGGCCAATATTTACTACATACAAGGTCAGCTTGGAAAACTGAGCCCAAGACACTCAAGCAAAGCACCACAGGAAATTCTATCTCCCACTAGTCCAAGACTCCACCTGCTTGCAGCAAAGTCATGCCAGTTAGCAGCAGAAAGAATCAGATAATGTATCATATCACAGCCTATACTCCATCACTTGCTACACTTGTGCCTTTTGGGGAAGAACAGGAGTGGAGGGGAAGTGAGAAGAAGAGAAATTGTCAACACTTTCAGAAATCAAGATCTTGTTCCTTTCCCAGATTAAACTGACACCTGCCCCTTGTCCTTCCTTGTAACTACCACTCACTCTCACATTTGTTGAAAATAGTATGCACCAGGGGGAAGGTGCACGTACAGTGCTGCTGTCCTCTTCAGCCAGCCTAAAGGTACCGAGCCAACCAACAACGAACCCCATGATGTACAAGAGATCTAGGCTTGACACTGAGATACTGAGGGCTCTTTTCTCAAATTAAGCTGTACTACTACTGCAATATTTATAACACTTTCTCACACAATTCACTGGGTTGACAGCTTTGTTGCTGACCATCCTACTATTTCTTTTTTTACTAAAATTGTGCCCAGTAAGGTGCAAAAAGCATAAGGCAGCTTCCCCATTGTAATTTAACAGTTTTAATTCACACCAGGAACTGTAGCTCTAAAGCCTTGTGTGTGTGGGAGGGATAACTTTTAAAAGTAGCTATGAAAACAGAGAATAAAGGTATCACTAAACTAGGAAGTGGCTATACTGTGCATTGACCAGTTAGTTGTGTCTGTGGCGTGTGTAATACTACTTGATTATATCTACAGTCTTCCTAGATTCCAAAGTATTTCTGTCAAGGTTGCTTTTAACTCACCACATGTTATATACTGACTGTACAGCAGTCTAATGCAGAGCTAAAATATTTAACCCACTGCCACAGATAAACATTTCATAAAAAATCCAGCAGTGCACATTTTCTATTGGAATGTCGCATAGGTTTTTAATTGGAAAATAGGCTTTTAAAATTGAAGTCAGCTTGTTAGGATCCAAGTGGATTTGGGCATGATTTTCTTTCCCTCCATTCTTAACTTAATGAACCTTTTTGTGGCTGTCATGGAAAACATGGAAATTTCATTCACTGCTCTTTAAAACTATAGTCCCTTAAACGTTTCAGGTTGGAGCCGCTTAGTGAGTAACCTAAAGGACTGTGTTAATATTAGCTCGCATTGAATGCTTAACTGGTACTTTGTTGCTGTTTGCCGAAATGACCAGTTTACTTGGTTATATTGACAGCTCTACTGTAAAATTTGCTGGCATTAAAGGTCAAAAAGACCCAGTTTCCCTCTCGTTGCATCTATCCAAGAGAGAATAAATCTCAGAGCAGAATCACTTCTCTGACAATAATTTATGAATTATGCACTGACTGTGTTTGAATTGAGAATGGCTTTCATATCCTTTCCATTAGCTCAGATTAAGTTTTCATATAGATGCTGGGAAGCATGCTAGCAATATCCTCAGCTCATTTTTATGAAAATTTTATCAGTGCCTTTTTTTCCTGTACTACACTCCAATTGGGATGTCTCAGAATCTCAAGCTCAGCTTTGGACATGAACTTCTCTCAACCTGGCTGGCTGCTGCTCTAAAGGTTTCAATATTTTATGGGCTCTGGCTAACTCAGCCGTGAGATTCAAGCTGCAGAGATTTAGCTCTAATGTAAAACCATGAACGGATGAAAACTGGGATGTCATAAGTAATACATCTACCAGAGCAGGATGCAGTTACCATTTTTAAAAGGGTTTTAAAAAGAAAACAGCATTCTCTGTTCCCTTTTTGTATCCCAAAATGAAAAGCCTCAGAGCTATTGTACTAATACATCACTGTGATTTCTTGCTTGCTTTTCTTCAATTGCTGCTTAATTGTTGAGGGTTTTTTTTTCTTTCAAACCCCCCCCCACACACACACACACAACAATCTCCTCCTTAGAGGTCAACCATCAAAGAGAAAGGCCTTAATGTTGCCTTTCTAGAGAAATTGGCATCACATTGCCTAATGTTTATAGGCCAAATCCATTTCTTAGCATCTTCTGTTTTTTGTCTCAAAACTGATTTAAAACATTTGGAAAATCTGTCTATTCAAGTGGAGTGTTCTAGTGCACTCTTCCCGAGACACAGTGGGGTCATCTGCGATCGGTCTGATGGACTCTCCGCTGCAATCTATAGCCATTTCCCCAGAGTCCTGTGGAGTGTAGCAAAGCAGAATAGCCTTATAATGGGTCTGATAACAATATGTTCTTTGTGTGAAAGAATCCAGGGGGAAGAGCTGGAAGGTGCAGTGGTCAGTTAAAGAAATAATCAAAACTAGTTCGAGCGCTCACTTATTTTGTGCATTATGTAGGTTGGCTCCACTGGAAATATTTTCTTGACAGTAAACAAACATCACCATAAATCAGTTAACAAGCATGATGCTCACAAACACACAGGGCTTTTTGATGTTCCAAAGTATGTTGCTTATTAATGTTCTCTATTGACAAGTTTTTTTTAGGGAGGAGGGCATGACAGAAAGACCTTTATAAAATTTCTACTTGTGGTCAAAGGCATTGTTCACACTTATCTTTCAGAAATTAAAAACCTTCCTCCCTCACAAAAATATGATACCATTAGGCATAAGAGGACGCTGCCAGTACAGTTACTTTTTAAAAGCATGTTGGTTATAATTTCTTTTAATTTTCTTTATAGTGGTCACTGTTTCTTTATGCCAGTGATACACACACCATTATATGTCATCAATCCATTAGTCACCATTGAGACACCACTCATATGAACTGGATGCACAAGTCATGTTGGAAAATGAAAGAGGGTAATTCAGAGTGATGAAAGAAAGTGGTGAGAAAAGAAAAGTTCACCAATTCATTTTCCACAAGGGAGAAATGAAATTGAAATGAGGATATCTGAAAAGAACCAGGCAGCTTTCAAAATATAGTTTCATCCGTAGATTTCACTGAGCATAGTGGTGCTACAAACAAAAATATCTGTAACATAAACAATCAGTTTTATAAAAATATCCTCTTGGTCTTTCAAAATTACTGTCAATCTAGCAGTTTTTAGCAAGTTTGGAAGTATTTTCATTTGTTTTTAAACACTGGTAGAAGAGTAACACCATCAACCAGTTATTTGAAATCACTATCCCCCAGTCTAAAAAGAGAAAGATCCCTATCTGTAAGCAGACTTCTCTGAACAGCAGATGTGCATCTAAGTCCACCTTTCAATACTCATTCATATTGGACTGGGAAGGTGAGTATATTCGCATTGGGTTGCGTCATTTCCAGTAGCAAAAAGGATCTTCTCTGCTTCCTCTTTCCCCCATGTAGATCATCAGGAACAATAAGAGACAAACAAAAGATCTGTAGCAAGGGGGAGAATCAGCAAAAATTGATCCACTTCCATTAGCAGAACTGAATTGCAGGATCCATCCCACAAGTTGCTAAGAGTACCTAGTAGCTTATGGCAACTGTTTGTGATTACTCAGGGTTTTTTTGTAGCAGGAACTCCTTTGCATATTATGTAGCCAATCCTCCAAGAGCTTACAGGGCTGTTCTTATAGAGCTTACCGTAAGCTGTTGGAGGATTGGCTACATCAGGGGTGTGTGACCTAATATGCAAAGGAGTTCCTGCTATTAAAAAAGCCTTGTGACTATTAGTACAGGGGCACTGTTTGCTTGCAGCTCTTATAATTCAAAGGTCAACTTGTGCTGCTGGTGGTCATTTTACCCATTTTACCCATAAGGTACAATGGAACCTCAGTCATTTTGCAATAGCTGGACTGGTTCAACAATGAATCTAATATTAGCCTCTTTTATTTCAGTTTTCCTCTGTCAACCAAATGAGAGACTTATTTTGAGAGATGCATATGAAGCAGCTGTAAATGCAGTAAAAGGTGCAGTTTTTACAATCAAGTTGCTGATCATAACACCCCTTGTAAAACTGTCATAACAATGTAGATTTGCTGGTAAGGGATCACCAGCATGCTGTGGTGGCAGGATAGAATAGAAGCATTTTTAAAAGGTCACTAATATACCAGGTTTTACACTTTAAGTTACATTACTTGCTTCCAGGAAAGGCAAAACATTTATTGGGTCTGGCATTGCCTAGCTGTGCTTCCCTTTGGCAATAGTATCAGCTGGGCAATTTTTTTTTTAGCAAAACGATCATGCCAACTTGGGTGCAAAATAGTGATAGAGATCCTCATATTTTGCTGGACTTTGTGAAATGAATATACAGTACGACTGATTTCATCTGAATGGCCCTAGGAGAACAGGACCATCTGACATGTTTGGATAACTGGACAGCCAGGTAAATGAAATACTACTTATGTAGGATCATCTGTACACTGTCTACATGAGAATAATATTAATATGAATAATTGAATATGATTGCCACATTTTTATTTTTAGTTGTGTGATTTGTTTGTATTCACCTCATTTGCATAGAAGACAGTTTGTTTAATTGTACTGCCAGATGGTGAGACCTGAGATGTCACACAACCTGAAAAATTATCTTCCAGTGGATCTCCATGTCTCATGTGAAGGCCTGTGCAGAAGAGAAGATAACCACATGAAAACAAAGCATTCAAGTAAGATCATTTCTGCAGCATCTGACATGAATGTGAGAATTAATCAAGGTTTAAAATTGGGGAAGAAGTGGGTTGCTGTATTCTTACTGACTCATTTCACTAGCCAGTGCTGGCCTCTTGTGGAGTATCCAGTATAATGTAGCACCTGAATGTGACAAGGAACAAGTGAAGCTATTTTGTGAGCCCCATCTCACAATGTTCTTTGTTTTTCATTAGAAAAGTTCATGTGTTCAGGAGGATATTCCCTTGAGTCTGAGTCCCTCAATTTCAATGAAAGTGGGATTCCAGTCAGCATCAGAGTGAGTACATTTGGATAACTAGGAACTTTGAATAATCCAAATAAAAGTCATGGCAAGTGAGGGCCCTGCTGTATATTTACACCACCACCCTTTTAGCACAGGCTCCATTGAAATTTTTATTAAGCATATGAGTGGAAGTAAGGATTGATTAGATCACATAGATAAAAAAGGAAGAAGGAGGAGACTCTGGAATTATCTATGTGTTTACAGTAATGTTATTACTGAATATGAAGAACTAACCAGTTGAGAATAAAGTAGGGTTGAAAACTCAGCTTAATTTTATTAAAATAATAACGAAAGAAATGATTTGAATAGATCAGCAGTGTAATCCTATGCAGAATTTTTCTAGTGTAAACCAGCTATGAGCAAACATCTTAGAATAGAGTAGCTCTTTCTAATTGCGCTGGTAGCCAATAAACATAGTACCTGATATTGTGGTGCTGAGATGACACTGGTCATGGTGTTGGAAACCAGGTATCTACAGATGGGTGATATACACACGGCTAGCTTATTCAAGGTTGGACATATGTTCAACTAGTTTGTACTACATAGGTTAGAATTTAGAATTTTCTTCCTTAAAAAACAACCGCCTTTTACCAGTTATCCTTTCCCCCCCCCCCAAATTCTACAAAACTGCTTAATATGGACTTTGTGGTCCAAGCTTCCTTTTTGCAGTTCTGTGATAGTATCTCCACATACTGCCATTAGAGCATGTAAAATTTAATTTCCATTTCATCAGCATCAAATGCTTGAGAGGTTCATACCAAAATGATTGCACTGCTGGGCACATCAACAGCATATGGACATAACATTAGTCATCATAGCCTCTCCAAATCCTCCAGCAATTATCATTAAGGAGAAGATGCATGTCAGATAGTTTAAAGTATGAAGAGCATTTCTCAAGCATCTTGTTTATACGAATTTTAATGTAAGCTTGGTAGGACAGATTTGGGAGGGGGGGGGAGGAATATAGCTTAAGAAACCCATCATAGGATTTGAAAAACTGACCCAGTCATCACCTTAAACTATACAGCCTGGGGGAAATGCTGAGGTCTCTTTCATAATCACTTAGTTCAGGACAGTCCTACAATGCAGACAGACCATTCATGTGCCCAAGGCTACAAGACTGATAGGGTGGCAAAAAATAAGCAAAACTTACTTTCCATTCTTATACAGTCAGATTCCTTTTCCTCCCTAAATGTTATCAAGGGATGACACATTGCTTGTACCCTTCTCCCCAAGGTATTTAGAAGAGGAAGCTACTATGCCATTCATTTGTGGCTGTTACTCGCCTCCTTTACAATAAATTCAGGTGCAATTCTATTCATCAGACTGAGGTGAGAGGAGCACTTTGGCAGCAGTATGTGAACCCATTAACACAATGGGATACTTACCTAAACATATCTTGGTCTCCAAGAGATGGGCAGAACTAGAACTGTGCAGACGGGGGATTATGGAGAGTTTCCATCAAAGTAGGGCTGTAGGATGGAGACCTGCCACAACCCAAGTTGCTGCCATATGCGCCGAACCATTTCTTTTCCATTCCCCCACTCAGTTTGATAAGCATGAGCTAATACTTGTGTACATATGTAGATTATAAAGAACAATGTCTTTCAAACCAATCTATCATGTTTTGGGCCCCCTTTCTTCCTGTTTCGGACAGCCTATATAGGTCGTCTTTTTCTCTTTATCCTTACAATGTCCCTGTAAAGAAGGTTCAGCAGAGAGACAGCGAATGACTGAAGCTCACTGAGAGACCAGTGGGGACCTGAATCAGGGTCATATTTGGGCATATTAGTATGTGAATGTCATCTTTACCCCACACAGTCTCTTTCCTTTGAGATCACGAGCATTCAGATATGCTAAGACTAGTTGATGTGATCTATATCTTGTTCTGCTTGCTGCCCTTATTCTCTTTTGCTTTGTTTTTTGAATCAAATTCAGTACTTTCTTGGACTTACACTCAGGGCTGGCTGTAGACTGTCTGGCACCCTGAGCAAGGCTAACTTCTGGTGCCCGCCCCCCTCGCACAGATAACATCATTGAGTCACATTGCGGCACCCAATTCAGTACCCCCAAAAGGCCAGTGTCCAGGCAATTGCCTGGTTTGCCTAGTAGCAGGGTCAGCCCTGCTTACACTAGTCTTCATGTACTATTTTTTAGTGTATGTATTAATATCAGGATATACTCCTTATTCTGGCTATTCTTGTGGCACTCCATCACTATATAGGCCTATCAGATCTCTGTTGCATTTGTTGCAACTTTTCATGTGGCCCAGTTCCATGTGGAATTTTCCATGGGAAGATCACAATGATTGTTTTTTGATGACAGGATGCAATCCAGTGAAAAATTCATTTTAGATATAGTTACAGGATGTAGCAGTAGACAGGTATTAACCATTTTGTGAAAAAAATGCTTTTTTCTTCAAAACAGCAATTATTTCTTGAGTTTCAGCCATTTTCATTTTTTCATGAGTAGTCTGACAAGCTGATTGAAATGTATTTCCCTTTTCTTACTTGAATTATCTTGTGTCATTTATATATGTCTTCCTTCATTCATCTACTTAGTTCTTTGTTTCCCTCTGTCTTTGGATGAACTGTCCCCATGCCATCCAATCATTATTGCCCATAACAAAACAAAATCTTTTTCCTTGGCATGTCCCTCTTGTAGAATTTTTTCTCATCAGCCTGCTTGCCTGGTTATCTCTTTTTGCACTTGACTCCTTTTGCATTGGGGCACTGCCCAGAATAATTGTTGCAGTCATCAAAATGCCTGCCCAGTTAGCGTAATTTATGTCATTCAGTTTGTGGCAAATTTCAAGTTATACAATAAATTTTTTTTCCAGTAACATCCTGACGACAGTCCTGGCAGTGATCAATTGCAAATGATCTGATTAGCAGTCAGCTGCTGATTCCCAGTTTAATTAATCCTGATGGGCTATTGATGCACTGCAACTGTTTGTCCTAATAATGAGTTTTGATATTCGACTACAGCGAGCCATTTAGACAGCTGCCAAGGAACATAATCACTTCACTGCAGAACCAATGAAGACAACAGAGAATGAATGGCTGCAATATGATGGAAAATTCACATGGCTACGTCACATGCATTTTATTTTTACATTTGGGAACACACTAAATGTACCGGCAGTAAAGTGGTGGCTTGTGAGAAGCATAACTAGCTTTACAATTAAGAATGTTACTTCTCATCAGTATACAAAAGCCAAACATGAAACATGAAGTGTGTTAATAGGAGAATATATGTTGCGGCAGACCACTGCACAATTTAGGTCATTTCCTTGCAATGTTTAATTAGACTAATATCTCCATTTGCAATTAATAGCAGATGTGACAAGCAAATGTGTCCATGTACTGACAAATTAACCTTTGCCCATCAGCTGCTCGGATCTGTGAGAAAAGTGCCATGTTTTGCCTATGTTCAAGTGAACCTAGCAAAAACTGCAGGATAATTATAAACATCAATGTTAAAATAAGGGGCATTTCATGGGAACCACAATCCAGGGAAAGCTATTTCTCAGCCATACCATTGTTAATATGATGATGGGTGCAGAGGAGCATTGTTTTTTTTTTTTTTTTAAAAAATAACACAATTTGACTATATTTTAAACTCAATAAGATTAGCATTTGTTGGGTGGGGTGTAGATTGGTAGTGATATATCAGAGAAATATCTTTTCTGGGTTCACAAAGTATCAATGAAAGCTTCCATGGGACAAATAAATGAGAGTTCTAGAGCTAACATGAATTTAATTCTAAACATTCTCCTTAGCAAATTCAAATGCTCCAGTCTCCAGATATTCTCTCAAGTCTTTGCTGCAAACTCACAGAATATTTGATATCTGGATCTGACATTCAATGAAACTTTATTCCAGTATTTGATATTGGACAGTACAGGCAGCATAGCAATTGCCAAATAGTTGACATTTAATGGTATTAGCATTTAGCTGTATTAAAAAGTGGATATGTCATAAGTTTTGAAACATTTTCCCTTTCCAGATCAAATCCAGATCAATTTCCCTTTCCAGAACTCTGCATGTTGCCAGGGATTCTGGGTAACATTAAGGGCACAAACTCAATTTATTTGGACCTCTTTGTGAACTGCAAGCATGCCCTAGAACACACCAAACAATTTCATGTGACCTCCTGTTGCAGGGGTAGATCAGTAATGGTGGATAGCCTTTCTTTTGGCCAAGCTATTCAGCTTTTACAGTTTTATCAGGGTAGCCCAGAAAACAGGCTGAATACTACAGGTGTATCCTATCTGACAGTATTTGATATCAAAGATGCCAAAATCAAAACAATCAAGAGATACCAACTGCAGACAGATTCTGCTACAGCCTCCAGGAACAGATCAAGCCGTGTGATATGTCCATTGCTAGCTGGACTATTGTAGGACTCAGTTCATTAGAATTTTAAAAATAACATTAAGCAACAACCAGGGCTGGACTAAACTGTTTGGAACACTAGGCCAGGCTAACTACTTGCACCCCCACCCACACTGTTCTCCTTCCTCCTCCTCCCCTCCCCTTTTAGTGGGCCTGGCCCTCCCACCAAAGACCCTGCTCAACTTATTAATGGGAAAGCCACCGGAGCCCATTCCCCCACCCATCCTCACCCGCCCTCTCTTCCTAACCACCAAATGAATGTGTGATGTTGCAAACCAAGAATAAAACTAAATCTGAGGTGTTGTCTATGGAGCTACCCCTCAGGCTGCAAAGGCTGACATGCCTCCAGCTCACACACACGCTCACTGCAGCTCACATGCATGCACCCACTGCCTCCTCCACCCCATCTCTCCAACACATCTACACATGCACTCACGCACCCCCGCCTCCCCCAAAACAGTGTCCGAGGAGAGATGGGCACCCACAGCCTTCCCTGATAACCTAATCCTGAGCTGTTTGAGGGCCTGGAGTCTGTCTTGTCCTGGCCTGTCAGAATGGAGGGTGGGTGGCTGCGCTGCCTTTGTGGCCTGGCTACCTGGGATCAGGGAGGGACATCATGGACCCTGGCTCTTCTTGGCAGCATTCTTCTGCAGGAGAGGCTGCCTGGCAGCTCCACTCCTTCTCCCTTAGTGGGGGCAGGTTGACTGGCTGGCTGTGGTGGAAGCAAAGAGGTCTGGTCCCACCTGGCATATCCTGCCTGCTCCATTCAGCATTCACCACCAGGTTGGGAAGGGGCCAGTTCAGAGGGTCCAGCCACCCCTCCCCGGAGCCAGGCCAGCTCCTCCTTCAAGGCAGGGCACAGCAGCCTGAGCTGTCATGAGTCTTTGACTCCTGTCTGGCAAGGTGAGGTGAGATGGGGGGCTACTTGGCTCTAGCCAGGCAGGGCCTGCTGCAGGGGAGAGCAGCCAGCAGCAGGTCAGGCAGCCAGGAGGTGGGGAGGCGGAGGTGCAGCCTGCAGGAGTGCTACCTCTCTTGTTTCACGTTGCTTCCCTCTGCAAGTTTTCCAGTGCAGGCAGATAGCATTTTTTCAAGTGCACAACTGTCGATCCTTTGTGCAAAACTGCCAGAATAGGCAAGGGCAGCTGAGGGGGGGCACCACAGCTCCTTTGCACCAAATGCTCAGGAACACAATCATTCCTGCTGGTAGGGGTGTGTGTGCTACCACAGCCTTCCTTCCACCCCACCACCTCTCCTTGGCTCAAACACACATTCACTGTGCAAGCCACCTCCCTTACAGTGCTGGCTGCAGCAGGCCCCTGAAGGGTGCTGGGTCATGCTGCCAAGGGGCGGGAGGAAGAAGGGTGCGGTGGGATGGTGGGCAGAGAGCATTGGGAGCCATAGAGGGGCAATGATGTGCCCCTGGACCACAGGCACCCTAGGCAATGGCCTAAATTGTCTTGTGGGTGATTCGGCCCTGGTAACAACAGCAAACTTTGTGACTCTAGTGTAAACCATTAAGAGGTCTTTATAGGACTCATTATCTCTAGTCTTTGAAGGATTTCAGAACAAGTTCTTGATAGGATTTTATTATTTGATCTCAGATCCAATAGGTGGAGCTATGAAAAATGCAACAGATGTTGAATTAAATGTTATGTTTTTACCATCCAGGTATTCATAAGTCAACACTCTATGAGAACCTCTAAGTTTATTTTTAACCATAAGAATGATTTTGCATATATATTTTAAAAAGTGAAATAAATGTCAGCAGCTCTAAAATAATTGTCCCTCTCAGATAAGGATGCCAGAACCACCTATTTACCAAACAGATTTCTACTCTTAGCTCCCCGAATTTATTATCTAAAGGTTCCTGCCTAGGGTTGCACCTACATGTCATCAGCATTCAGCACCATTGGTGTAGAATAAAGGAAAAACAGTCAGCCACATGAGAAGAAGAGATAAAAAGAAAATGTAAGCAGAAAAGAAAATGCCCGAAGTCTGTGCTGCAGACTTTCCCCCTCCCTGTCCCACTTATCGATCATTTCCCCTATCACCCTCAATCAACTCATTGGTGTTTAGTGAAATCTGGAGATGGATAAATGCAAATGGTGCAAACAAAATCCCATGGGAGCCAAGCGAAAAAAGGGAGGATCTTACTCAAAGAAAGTGAGCTGTGTAAAGTTGGGTTAACACATTGAAATCATCCTAAACTGATTTTATCCATGAAAAAAACCTACATATAGAATGCTCTCCATGTTTTCCCAAATCAAGCTTAAAGGTCAGTCACACTATCACACACAGTTCTTATGAGCAGGCCACATTTTGGGCAGGAGGTCTGGAACCTCTAAATTTTATCATGCTCTTTCTTTCTTAACCCCCCCCCCCCCAATATTTGCTTCTGGACTCCATTGTTCAACCCCCCTGTGAGAATTTTGCTGAAGTCTAAGATTTGACAAACTTCTAATATTTCCTCCACCAAAAAAAAAGGGGGGGGGATAACCAAAACATATAAAGCAGACAGATGGAAATCTTTATCATGCCACTGTGGCCACATAGGAGAAAGTAATTTTAAAACTACTGTGGGAGTAAGGTTTTATTATGACAATGATAATTCAAGAAGCATTTTAAGGTAGATGTTGAGCTGATATAATTCAGTATACTTTCTGGTTCTGTCAGGGGTGTGTGGCACATGCAAATGAGCTGTGCTAATGAGCTCCAGCACCTCTTTTTCTATTAAATGACCCCTGTTTATGAGGATAAAATGGAAGATACATTGGAGGAGAGGAGAACAATGTAAACTGATATGGGTCCCCACTGAAGAGAAAGGTAGGTATAAATAAATAATGAATAATAGAATAAGCATGAATAAAAAGGAAAATGGGATCAGAGAAACAAAGTCAATTGTAACTTCTGTGGATTCATTGGAATGTATGTGTAGAGCTTATAATATACTCATGTAAAGTTATGCTAATTGGAAACCCTGAAAAAGACAGTTCCTGAGCCACGCATACATGATGAATCTATTGGTATATTCCCATGCATGTATGTAGCTCTAGGGCTGAGAATGCCACAATTATTCCTCTTCCCAAACTCTACACTTATGCCTTCTGCTTAGAATGTCTGAAAAGCTCCCAAGTTTGTAGAATAAAGCTCAAAATAGATAATACAAGGTTGGATGAGATGAGATCTAAGGCTGGATTGTGCCAATAATATCTGAAGAATTGTTGTTTGTGTATTATGCAGCACTGCCATTCAGCCTGGGCCTTTTACCCCACCCTACTCTATTTCAATTTGTTGACACTTCCTCCCCCTACATTATTATTAGTCCTTTAAATGAAAAAGGGTGTTCTTCTCTTTGTAAATCTTTTTTTTCCGCTATAGAGGGCTAAAGTAGCATGACATGGGCTGCGGTCACACTCACCATTAAATCCATCCCTAACCCGTCGCTATTATACCCCGCAGCTTTTTTACAATGAATTTCCTGATCAGACATCCTTCCAACCTTCAGTTCTAAGCAGCATTGGTCCTGTCGCTGGTTGATCAGAGGTCTCAACTGGACCTCATTTTTGGAGATGGCATTTCACACTCGCGCAAGCACAGTACATTTAAAAGGTGCCAGAAAAGGTGGGCGATCTGCCCCCCCCCATTTAAAAACCCAGAAAGGAAGGGAAAGCCCAGGAGCTCTCTTTGCTGTCTCTCTGCCTGGCGGGAAGACAGCAAAGTGGGTGATCTTCCTCCCCCCCATTTAAACACCCCACCGTGGTGTTTAAATGTGGGGGGGGGAGCACGGCAACTCTCTTTGCTGTCTCTCCACCTGGCGGGGAGACAGCAAAGGTGGGAGATCTTCCTCCCCCCCCATTTAAACATCCCACCGTGGTGTTTAAATGGGGGGGAGCACGGCAATTCTCTTTGCTGTCTCTGCCTGGCGGGGAGACGGCAAAGGTGGGTCATCTTCCTCCCCTGGCAGGGAGACAGCAAAGGTGGGCGATCTGCCTCCCCCCCCCCATTTAGGAAAGGTCCCCTGTGCAAGCACCAGTCATTCTCGACTCTGGGGTGACGCTGCTTTCACAAAGTTTTCATGGCAGACCTTTTACGGGGTGGTTTGCCATTGCCTTCCCCAGTCATCTATACTCCCCCCCCCAGCAAGCTGGGTACGTATTTTACCGACCTCAGAAGGATGGAAGGCTGAGTCAACAATTGCTGGCGCAATGATATCATTTGGAGTGGGCTCTTGCAGGGAAGCGGATGTGCGCTTGCAACGAGTCAGCTACAATGGAGCGTTCAAACATAGAAAGTACGCGCGGGAGTCGTCGGAAGCATTCTTATTCCAGATTTAATGTACTATCAAAAAAGTCCGTGTCTCAGTCGTGGCAGTTCAGGACACGAATGAGCCAACAGCCATTGCCAGATGCTGATGTTTGGACAACCGCATAAAATCCGACATGCATCTGCCTTTCATCTATGCCCATCTCATCAGTTTATGTGCATCTGACCTCGGCCATGGTTGGTTTTTATTGGCAAACCTTGCAATGCTTATAAGGGTTAAACCTCCTCCTCCAGTCCCACTGTGGCTAGAGTTGACTAATAAAATCACTTTGCAGATCCAGTTATGGATTTCCCAATCTTTCCATTTTGACCCTAAATGAAGTTGCACCATACAAGTTCAACTGTATAAAAGTAGGTTAATTTTGTATTAGCATATGTGCAGCTGAAAACAGTAATACGGTTTTCAACTATTTCTGTTCATTTTATGTTGTTTGTACTGAGAAGATGGCAGAAAAGGTAATTATAGGTGTTCAGTGGAAATGGAATGATGGATTGAAAAAGTGGTTATTTACAACAAATCCACCCATATGTTTTTGAGGAGGGAAATCCATATATGTGTAATACATTTTCAAATGTAGTCAAGAGCTAGGCCAAAATTACAAAAATTATATTGAAAAATTGACTAGATGAAGTCTTAACAGGATCCATTTAAATGAGGAATTGAATTATAAATCTGATGTAATCAGGAACTGCTAAGATAATTAATTAAAATGTGGTAAAGCCTAAGAACACACATGTTTGCATCTTTTAACCATATTTTTACCAGCTTTTACAGCACAGTTATTCAGTTATATAGCTGAAGATTAGAACATTAAATCGTACATTGGCTTTTTCAGCTGTAAATTTAGAATGCTTCTGCCTGCATCTTCGCATCTGCTTTTGATTGGATTACATTAGCCTTACATCAGCCATTTTATATGACCTATGTGTTCAGAGTGTATAAATTACCAAAGAGCTCAGGGGATCTGAGGGTCCTAGGAAATAGTACTTCCAAAATCCCACAGCAGTAGCCTAAGTTTTTCTTATTTCCATAGTGTTTTAGATAATGAAAAGTGGTTCTTAATTTGTCAACAAGTCTCTTAAGAGGCAGAAATAGAGTGTCAGGGGTGTGTGTGTGTGCTATCTTAGCAAATGGACAAAGGTGTCAGCTGTCCTGGGCTCCTCATTGGCAGGGCAGACCACCCATGGTCCCACCCCCAATGGATGGAGGAAAAGATTTAAAAGACTAGGCTCCTGATGCATCCAAGGCTTGTGTAGCTGTCTCAGTGGCATTCATTCATGTTCACCTGATCTGGGACTCAAACTACTAGTTAATTGGCAGTGGTCACTTTTGCATGCCCCATCTGGGACTGGAGCAGCTGACTTCACAGTTATGGTCACCTGTCCTGTCTGGGGTTCAGGCAGCCGGATGATAGTGGCATCTCCCATCCTTCTTGCACTGATCAAGGGCAACCTCTTGCGTGGCCCTGAAGTGGAGTAGAGGCCTAGTATAGGGCAGTAATTCTGAGGCCCCATCATAGGGTTTTTCCCAGGACCCCAAATTATTAAGACATAGGCTTGCCAGTCCCCAGGCCCCAGTGGGGGATCTCCCAGTTTTTCAGGCTCCTCCTCACTGCCAGTCAGGTGGCTGACAGGGAGGAAGCCCCATCCCAGCAGCCGCCATGTGCCTTTAAACCTCCTCAGGCTTAGAAAAGGCTTGCACCTGTTTGTGTTTCTGAATGTATGTGTGCATTTAAATCTTGGCAGGAAAGCTGCAGGGGGCGGGGTGAGTAGACAGCCATGTGGCTCCCAGTCCCTCTGTTTGTTTGGAGGAAAATTCCACCCCCTAGGCTGTTCTTGCATTTTCCTAAATAAGTTTGTTCCTAAATTTCCTAAAGAAAAAAAGTGAGATCACGAAATGTGTGCTTGCTGTGCTTATTTTGGCTGCTTTGTGAGAGTGTGTGTTCATTTTCATTTAGTGAAAGTGCAGTTCCTGGGGAATGAGGAAATGAAGACTAATGATTATTGTTAATTTTAATTGTTTGCTATTGTCTTATTGTCTGGGTTTGACTGTTGTTAGCCGCCCTGAGCCTGCTTCAGTGGGGAGGGCAGGATATAAATGCAAGAAATAAATAAATATTCAGGGGAACTGCACTGCTGTATTTTTATTTATTTATTTTAGGGAATGGGAAAGCCCCCTGGCTCCACCCCTAAAGTCCCCAGATATTTTCTAAGTTGGACCTGGCAGCCCTATTAAGATTCCCCCTAGTTTGGGGTACAGATTACGAGTATCTCCAACTCATGCTCTTCTGGTGGCAGTAAAAAAAGAATCCTAGCTGTGCAGGAGGAGAGGGTTGAATGAATTTTGGAGGTTAATTCCTAAATGAGGTCTCATGACTTGAGATCTGGGCCTGCTGTGTGTGTGTGTGTGTATATATATTTTATAGTTTATAGCTATTTTATAGTTTACATCTACATAATTGCTGCCTCTTTGCTCTCGGGATGCCTGTCCTGCAAGTGAAGCCAAATCTCCTCTTTCCTCCGCCCAATCTTGGTTGGAGGAAGGTGCCAGCGCAGGACCTCCTCTTTGCTTTGGGGCTGCCTTTTCTGCAGGGGACCCAGCAGGGGAGCCAGGTGGGGGAAAGAGCTGGCGCTAGGCATCCCAAATCCCCCGCCTGGACTGGGGAGCCCCGGTTTGGAACCTTCTCCCCCCGCTGGCCCAAAATCTGGAAAGCGGGGGGGAATGGCGGCCCTTCCCACCCAGCAGCTTCTCGCCCCTTCCCTTCCCACCCTTCAGGGCAGCCCAGCCAGCGGCTCCAGAGGCGGCGGCGGTGCCGGGCGCGCCTCACTCCCGGCTGGCTGCCCACTGCTGCAGCTAGAGGCGAGCCGCAGCGCTTCCCGGGGCCCTGCCTCCTGCCTTGCCCTCGCCTTTGGTGGCTGGAGGAGCGCCGGGGACCAAGCGGCGGCCTCCCTGCAGCCTTCACTGCTCAGCCAGGCCGGGGGGCGGGACCGGAGAGAGCCAAGGCGCCGGGAGCGGAGTCCGGCTGGGAAGGTGGCACGCAGCCGGGCTGGCCCTGCAGCTGGAAGGCTCTTGTTGCGCTGAAGAGGGAAGGTGCGGTGCACCAGCCGGTTTGGAGAGCCTCGGTGAAGGGTGGCGGGGGGGGGGGGCGGGGAGGTCAGCTCCAGCCAAGATGGGAAATGCCTAGAAATGCGTGGTGTGTGTGTGTGCTTCAGGTGGAGAACAAAAGTCCTCCTCGGCCGGACCTAAGCCCCCCCCCCCGGGAATCTGGACTTTGGGAATTCTTTGTAGTTCTAGGGAACTGCCTGCATTCCCTCACTGGCTGGCCTGCGGGACACGATGAAGATTTCTACAGTTGGGCGGGGGGGGGGGAGAAGGGCTCGGAGGAGAATATTCCCTCTTGGGGGGAGGGGGTTGCCAGCTGGGTGAAGGGAATTCCTGGAGATGTGTGTGTGGGGGGGAGGCTGTTTTTTGAGGTAGAGGCACCAAAATTTCAGTATAGCATCTAGTGCCTCTCCCCAAAATACCCCCCAAGTTTCATAAAGATTGGATCAGGGGGTCCAATTCTATGAGCCCCAAAAGAAGGTGCCCCTATTCTTCATTATTTCCTATGGAAGGAAGGAATTGAATAGGTGTGCTGTCCCTTTAAATGTGATGGCCAGAACTCCCTTTGGAGTTCAATGATGCTTGTCACAGCCTTGATCTTGGCTCCACCCCTAATGTCTCCTGGCTCCACCCCCAAAGTCTCCTGGCTCCACCCCCAAAGTTCCCAGATATTTCTTGAATTCGACTTGGCAACCCTAGCTGGCACAGGGGCTCATCCTTACTCTTGGGCTGGCTCCGCTGCAGGAGAGGCAGCCTGGAAGTGAGGCAGAGCTGCGCCAGCTGCTGTGTGGGGAGGGGGTTCCTTGAGGCGTCCTGTAGACCATGCAGCGCCCGAGGCAGCCACCGACATGGCCTACTCCTATGTGCCAGGCCTGACTGGAACTAACACTAATACTGATTTCAGAGGTTGCTCTTTCATGGGTGCATTCACACTACACTAAATAATGCTTTTTGCAACTGGATTTTTACTGTGTAAGAATAGCAAAAATCCAGTTGCAAAATGCATTATTTAATGAAGTGTGAACACACCCATAGAGTTGTGCTGCTGCACACAAACTTAAAGATGAGTAGTATTTTCATGTTTAACCAGCCCTGATCTTCCATCCAAGGAATGGCTACATGAAACCAGTCTCTTATTCCCTGGGAAGTTTATTGACACTAACCATTGATCCAATAACAAACACATAACCTGATATGAGTGGCACATTCAGAACCCACCTCTGGTCCCATATTACATGTAACATATTTAGCACAGGACAGTGTGCTTACAGTCCAGTGTGCTGAATATAGGCCTCTTGCCCCTATATATATATCACAGCTTAGAATTGCCAAAAAGCCCTGGCTTGGATGGCCTCAGCTAGCCTGATCTTGTCAGATCTTGGAAGCTTAGCAGGTTGGACCCTACTTAGCACTTGGATGGGAGATCACCAGGGAAGTTCCAGGTTGCTTGCTGCTCAGAGGCGGGCAATGGTGAGCCATCTCCGTTTGTCTCTAGCCTTGAGACCCTATGAGGTCGCTGTAAGTCAACTACAATTTGAAAGCACTTTCCAGCACCAGCATGCCTGGGATCTGAGTCGGCTGCTCAGCACATGGTATTCTTTGCAGATTGCTGTTTATGCAACACAGAATGTGTTCCTCTTTTGTTTGGTATAAAGCAGGATCCTTGTTTAGAAAATAAGTCCACTTAATCCAGTGTGCTGCAGGTATTACTTTTCAAAAGCAGCATGTTAAAGAACAAAGAAGGAATTTAAAGGGACCCTGTTGATGTGCATTTTATACAGAAAGGCTATAATTTGCGAGGCTGAATTATAGTATAAGATTTTTTAAAGAACAATATTTTTCCACTCCTCATTTTCTCTATAGAATCACAATCAAAGGTTCCACACACAAGAAGGCTGGTTATTTCCAAAGACTTTCTTCTAGACCATTAAAAATGAAGTAGATCATTCCCTTTTATAAGCTCTCAGGAAAATAAGCAGATGAAAGATAGTTCTTGTTCTTCCCTTGAACAAACAACATATAATGCTATTAATTTGAAGGCCAGTTATTTTGCCTTTAGTATTTTTAAAACTGCATAAATTGGTGTGCTTTGGATCAGCTATTCAAATGGCTTTCATGTTAATTTATGACATAGAGCTGGGTGCTTGCTGGTTACATTAGGGAAAGAAAGGTTTACTTCCAAATGCCTCATTGTGCATAATGACATTCTCCTATCAAAAAACAAATTTTTGTAGGATGAAATTATGATTCTGTATGTGGGTCTCTTGTTCTAGTATCAACATTGATGCAAAATTGATGAAACTTCCAAGTGGAATTGCATTGTTTGATCTTCACAGTCCTGGAATAACATAGCCTAAAGCTACAGTTTCTGCAAACTTACTTTGCACAAACGACTTAGCTAGGACTGATGTATTGACACAGTGTGGCCATGAATGACATTAGGGCTATTTAGAAAAGGCACAAAACAACAGCAAAAGGAATGTGGCAATTGGTTCTGAAATTACCTTTTTCCAGTGAACCTCTCTGAAAAATTACCTTTTTCTGCTGAATCTCCTTCCAAAATTACCTTTCCCAACTGCAGCTTTCTCAAAGTGCCTTGATGTTAAGCAATATAGTTTTAAGTTGAAAATGTCACAAGGCCATGAAAGAAATTGATAGGAAATTTCAGGGTTCCTTGTTGATATTTGAAGCAGCCTGTGGATTTTGTTCTTTAACACAGCTCTTCTCTGCTGTGCTGCCACTTTGATTTCTCTATTGCCCAAACCAGCAGGTTTCTGAGTTTAATAGCTTCACGAAGGTGATTTAGTTATTGCTGTGGAGGTGCTGCTACAAGCACAAAATTGGTAAACATATGGCACCAGAAGCATTCCCATTCACTGGTAAAGGCTCAGACATCCTAAGAAGAAAACAAACTTCAGTTTTGCCTTAGTTTTATTTCATGTACACATTGTCATCTAGATTCTCTGAATTTTCTGTGCAACTCCTTGCATGCAAGAATAAAGACTAGGGAATAGTCTAACCAGCTAAAGTCAAGTTAACAGGCTTCCACTGAATGTTTTCAGATATTTCTAAGATGTTCTCTATTTTAAAGTGTTTGGGATTTTATTTGGGTGTCCTTCTGTTGAAATTTTCATCTGGTTCATCATGGATTGATTTGTGGGAGGTTGATGAAAGCTTGACCAAGGGTTGGAAAACCATTCCATTCATCCATATCACTTGGAGGGAAGGGAGGGAGGGAGGAAGGAAGAAAAATAAATGAGGAGGGTGAAGTGAAAAGAAAGCAACTTTAACTTTAAATGCATCTTCCAAGCTGTGGGCTGGCTTGGCTTGGAGATTTAAAGAGACAAATGCCTTCTCCAAGGCTCCCAGGACCGAATCTACATGTTTTTTGAGGGTGGGGGAAATTAAAAAATGGTGCCCCCTTATGGGCCATTCTATCTTATGGTCCCATAGAATATAATGGACTCCATAGCCAATTTGGCACCCCCCTCCATCGATGCCTGGGGCAAGCAACCCCTCTGCCCCCCCCTAGATCGGTCCCTGAAGGTTTCCAGTGGGCGTTGGGGGCTTCAAGAGCCATACAATATGTGTAAAAGAGTTGCATGTGACTCCCATGCCAGTTTGGCCACCCCTGTTATAAACTAATATATTGAGCAGAATTTGATCAATTTCTCACTAGGCTTGTTCCAGTCTTGGAGCCCTTTTCCCCCTGGTGCTTCTTTCCAATTTCACACAAGCTGCCATGGGGCTGTGACTTGCCCCACCTCTTTCCTGTGGCAAGCAAGATCCTCTAAATTTTTGCTTGCGGTGGAAAAGACATGAGGCAAGTCGCAGCCCCGTGGCAGCTTGTGCAAAATCCAACAGAAGCGTTGGAGGGAAAGGGCTCCAAGACTAGTGAGAAATCAACCTCCAGGTCTTTAGGAATGAAAATGAGACTCCTGATGGACTTGTATTCACTCTGAGCAAATTCCAATGAAACCTCAACTGTCTTGATTATAGGGAACAACATAATAAATGTAAAGTTTCTGAAAGGACTTTGAAGGCATTGTGTACCTTTTAAAAATTAAGATTAGCTTATTCTGTATCATATTTAATTACTTTCAAAACTGTATCTATTAATTTATATCTTGTTCCATAGAAAAACTTCAAAGTGTTATTCAAAAGTAATGATAGACTTGTTATCTGGGAAGATATGTTTAAAATATGACTCAAATGAAAAATGCAAAAGTAAAGAAAGCTACTGAGATGCAAGCTGTCACCTTGGAATTGCACAGAGGCATTATTTAGAGTACTGGACTAGAGGTGAGATCAAATTCCCAAAGTGATCTTGATCAAGTTTGCATATTCCCATTTCAATTTTTTTCCCCCTTGTAAGATGTGAATCAGCTTCTCTTTCCTCATTCTGGATATTCCCCTTTAAAATTAAGACATTTTTCCATCTTATTTTTGTCAATGACTAAAAAAATGGCATCTCTGTTGTATAAAAGGATCATGACAGCAACAAGAATATAAAGAAATTCACAGGGGTTTTTTGTAGAAAAAGACCGGCAGGGACTCTACATATTAGGCTACACCCCCTGACATCACCGTTGTTTCACATGGGGCTTTTTTGTAGAAAAAGTCCAGCAGGAACACATTTGCATGTTAGGCCACAACCTCTGATGGCAAGATAAGCAGAACTGTATTCCTCTGTGTTCCTGCTAAAAAAAAAAAAAAAGCCCTGAAGAATTGCTTAGAATAATAAATTCCAAAGAAATGAAGATGGATACACTGGCTTCTCCTTGTTATGGACTGAAGGTGCTATGAGCCTTGAAATGGTAGGCCCAGCAGCAGTGTGTGCTGTGCTTCACTGCCACAACCACTCATGGGTCAAGACTTGGATCTCCCCGACTTACCACAGTGTGGGAGCAGCAGATCTGTGGTGGAGGAAGATGTATGGGGAACAGGCCCAGCACTAGGGGTTCTGCTGCTTGAGGCACACCCCTTCGCCTTGCACCCCACTGCAAGCTCTCTTTATGGAGGTCATTGTGTGTGGGCGTGCAGCACAATGATGTCACCGGAAGTGATGTCATCATGCAGGGTGGTGAGTGGGGGATGAGAGAGTGATGGGCGATGCACAAGAGTGCAGCCGCGCCGCCGCTTTCCCCCTGCACTACACTCTTCGGAGGCTTTCTTGGAAGCCTCTGAAGAGTGTACTGTTTTAGCAGCACTCGGCTGCTTTCAACCTGAAAGCGGCCTGGCGTCGCTAAAACAGTGCTCACTTCAGAAAAGGAAGCCTCTGAAAAGTGTAGCGCACTGTGCAGCACTCCTCCGTTCCTGCCTTCAAGGCAGGCTTGGAGAAGCGCTCTGCATGGGCAAGGGGAAGTGTAGCGCTCCAGACAGCCACCTACACCACCGACTCCCATGCGCTGGTCCTGATGGGGAAGTCCTACTTAGTAGCAGAGGTGAGTCTGTAAGAGAAGATACTCTGCAGAGCACTGGCAGCAGGGGAGGAGAGGCCCATCCAACGGTCTGGTTGCCAGGTGAACAGAAGAATAGTCTTCAAACTGTTGACTTCCTGCTCACAACCAGCAGGCAGGGCATGAAGTAGGCTGGTGGGTGTTCAAGAATCCTGACTCCAGACTGGACCTTTATATGATCCAACAAGACTGACCAGGAGGGGAAAGGGCCTTTTAAACTTCATTTCACATACTATTTCCCCACAAAATCTTCACCTCAGTTTGCTTTCACTACCTTTGGAAAGATGTTCCTTACAGGCATCTGCAGGGAAAGTGTTTGCCCTCTGTGTAGAAAGAAGCACCAGAGAACAAAATAGCTGAAGCAGACAAGAGCCACTACTAATATAGACTCACAGCCTCCTCCTAAGCCAGTAACCCACTGATGTTGTTGGTATTAAAAACTTTGAAAAGACAAACCTATTAATGCAATCCTCTTGGGTGCCAATGTCTATGCAACTCTTTCACTGGAAAAGGGCCTCATCAGTCACACTGTTTGCTGACTCACTATTTTTTCATTCCCTCTGACCTCCATGAATCCATATAACTATGTAGTAGAGCAACAAATAGGTCCAAACATCACTGAATATTATTGAATTAACTGAATATTAAAATTTGTGTTCAATAGAACAATGGGTTTTTAGTTTCTTTGATAATAGCCAAATTACACATCCCTGTCATGAAAGGTAAGGCAAGAGATCCATATGAACAAGAAATAATGTAACTGGGATGCTGTTCCACTTCCTGCATCTTCAGCCTTGAACAAACAAAATTGCTAGACAAAGGCAGGGTCCAGACCAACAGCTTTGGGTGCACAGGAGGCATCTCAAATCCGGCCGGCTCAAAAAGGAGTGGCTGAATCCTGATCAGACACTCCCACACAAGTTGCTTTGCTGCAGACAGATAGTTGTTGCACACCGTCCCCCTGGTGTGTTTTGGGTTTCTTTTTGTTAAATACTGGGTTCGATGCATGAGGAGGCTCATTGCATAGTGATCAAAGCCCTTTATTAGCGATTCAGCATGTTTATTAAGTGACTACAAACTACTGCCAAACACCAGAACATGTGGCAATATATACAGTTGGGGCAGGGGAAGCCCAGCTCCCATGAAGCAGAAAACATCCTGTGATTGTGCCCTTTTTGGAGCCTTCATTAGAATATGCATTAGAATATGCATGAATATCAGTAGATCCTAGGATCCTCTGATACTGCCTCCCAATTGGCCAGTTTGAATTATGCAGCCAATCAGGATGCATATCTTTGGATCTTCTTAGTCTATTGTGTTGTGCCTCAAACTCAGGACACAACATCTGACATGTCCAGGTATGCCTTCACATACATAACATTTTTCTCCATATATTTTTAGTGGTCATGCATACCACGAATCCACCTCGCTTGTGCACTCCTGTGTTCATACGCTGGAAAGGCGGGTGGCACGTGGCACTAAAATTTGCTACCACTTCTGAAGTGGTAGCTTTTTGAACCATGGCTGAGACACCTAAGAATGGGATGAGTATGGGAGCAGGATGGGAGGCAGATGTGCGTGTTTGGATTTGATTTTTTAATCCATCTGCGAGCCGCCCCTGTGTCAGCTTAAAGTCTGGACTCAGCCTCAGTAAAATGAAGAACTGCTGAAATGGGAACTGCATCAGAAGGGAAGTTCTAATATCACACTAGTATACTACAGTACAACTATTGAGAAAATGAGGGGGGCGGGTTACAGTACAAAGAAAATGAAAAAATGAGAATGGGAAAGAACATACTTGCAAGAATCATGGCCTGTGTAAGTGCCTAGCCATACAACAGATGTGATGAAAGCTGGGTTGGGGATCCCCTGTCCTGACTCACAGTCACACAGACCATTAGGGGGTTTAGTATAACCATAAGTGCTAACATTCAGGGTTGAGTCCAGTGGTTCTGCTAAGTGAGGAATCTTCCATTAGAAGATGCCTTCCATTGGATGAAGGCATTCTTCCTTCCACCACCATCTTTCAATGGAAGGCATTGGAACACTTCTCACTCAACACTTGGGAATCATTGGATGCAACACATTTATTACTTGCTGTCATTACTTCTCCCTTTTTCCCATTTCTCTCTGCCCATTGTTATCTCTCTAGTATCAAAGTTAGCTTTGGGAGTAGTGGTCTACTTTTTAAAGAAATGTCATGGATAGTGATTTCTTCTTCTTCTTCTGCAGCAGCAGCAATTATTGAGCCATGCTCAAATATAGTGAAAAGGTGCATTTACTCAGGGAACATCTTAAATGAAAGACACAGTACCCAGTGCAATCCAGCTTGACACAAAATGCAAACTAGAGCATCCTGCAGTGCAGATGCAAGTCCATTAGATGGTGTTTAAACTCAAATTAATACTGTTTGTTGGCTCATACAATCTTTGCTGATTCTGCCCAGTTTTTTTAAAGCTTTGTGAAGATTTTTATCCCTCTCATTTGTGTAGACACTTACAGACCCAAATCTGTCCCTGAAGTATCTGGTTGTTAATGTGAAGGAATGGAAGGGGGTTTAGAGCAGTAATTAATAAGGTGAGCCCATGTAATCTGGCATGTGAAGATTTCCTCTTAACACTCAACTTCATTTCATGCTGAAGCAAATCCTATTGCACTAAGTCTGTGATAACCTATGGCATCTCTCTCATTATTACCTAGTTAATGTGATAATGTAGCCATCAATGGATTCATGTCTGTAATTACCTCAGATATATTGCTTTAAAAGAAGTGAAAGGAATGTGGACATGATTAAAGATCGCCTTTTTCTGAGCACTAAATTAAAAAAGGAGAATGCTCTTTGTATCATCTTAGAACTGACCAGATGAAAATCATGTATACTCCAAAGCCCAGATTAACTTCCAACAGATACAACAGAACTGTTGGATAGGAGGTTATTTGTGCATGTGTATGCATACACAATTAAGCACAGTTATCAAAGTTAAAGTCTTTTAAAGGATATCCATAAATAACTCCAATTTGTCTATCCAAGATCACTGTCAAATTTACCATGAATTACACCCATCAAACCATTTGCTCCAACAAAAAATTATTAGGATTGTTGTTGGACACATACTAGTTGATTTAAATAAAAGAAAAATAAGGCAGAAACTGGGCACACATCCTTACAGACTAAAGAATCACCTGTTTTTGACAGCCATGGTGATGTAGTGATTAGAATGTCAGGCTAAGATCTAGGAAACTCAGGTTTGAATTTCCCACTCTGCCATGAAAGTTCGCTGGGTGGCCATGGGCCAATCACACACTCTCAGGGCATTTTCGCACAGAGCTTACCCCGGAGTGACATCCCTCTTCACTGTGCAGCGTCTGCGCGGATTTCGCACCAACTGCTCCGCAGAACCAGGAAGAGCCGCGAAGAGCGCTGCTTTTGCGTCGCTAACGTAAACTGGTTTTTAGCGGTTTACATTTGCGATGCAAAAGGCTCGGCACTTCGTGGCTCTTCCTGGTTTTGTGGAGCAGTTGGTGCGAAATCCGCGCAGATGCTGCGTGGTGAAGAGGGACGTCACTCCGGGGTAAGCTCTGTGCAAAAACGCCCTCAGCCTAACCTACCTCACTGAGTGGTTGTGAGGATAAAATCAAGGAGAGGAGGAGGATGTGAGCCATTAGGGAGAATGGTCTGGTATGACCAAAGTAAACAAACAAACACACATGGTAAGAAACATTGATATAGAGAAGAGCAATTAGATATATGGGAATAAGAGAATGAAATTTAAATGCTAGTAGAATATAATTTAACAAAATATGACAAGAAAGAGAAGACAGTTTGAGTTCAGTGGCACCTTCAAGACTCACAAAATTTTATTCTGGATATAATTTTTGGGAAGCACACATAGGCTCAGAATACATGGGCATTCTGGGGTGTCTTGGAGGCATCCCGAATCGGGATGGCTCAAAAAGAGCCATCATGGAGCCTCCAGATGGTCCCCAGCAACACGGCCCCATCCCGTCCATGAGGCGGCTGGGTGCCTCCACACGGGAAGGTGCCCTCAAAGCTGGATTTCCTTTTTTCCCCTTGTGGGGCAAAAACCTGGGACAGCTTGGGGCAGCTTGGCAGCTCCAGACCGCCAAGTCACCTCACTTGCGCCCTTCCCCGTCCAGACGGTGGGGAGGCGACTGACGGCTGGCTCAAATATTTGCTACCACTTTGGAAGTGGTAGCTTTTTGAGCCGGTCTCAGGAGTCTGGAGGATGGGGTGAGGACAGGAGGAGGACGGCCGGCATGTGTTGCCAACTGCACAGATTTTTTGGGTCAACTTCAGAGGCGTCTCTGAGTGGCCCCAAAGTACCGGTCTGTAATCAGCCATACTTTCTCTCTTCTAGCCACATATGCCATGCTTTAAAAGAATTATACCCACTAGCATCTTTGTGGAGGTGGTGGAAAATGTCATCAAGCTGCAGCTGACTTATGGCAACCCGGTAGGGTTTTCAAAGCAAGATGCGGTTTACCATCGTCTGCTTTTGCATAGACACCCTCAACTTCCTTGGTGATCTCCCATTCCAACACCAGGGCCAACCTTGCTTAGCTTCTGAGATTTGATGAGACTGGGCTAGCCACAGTTTACTGTTATTCTTAAAATTCTGATGTGTAGAACTTCCTAGAGGCATATCCTAATCCTGAGCTCACCACTCATTCCAAGGAACTCAATGTAAGATAAAAAAAATTAAAGTAATTATTTAGTACTGTTGTAGTTAGTGCTGTGTTGTGTATATCATTGGGGGGGGGGGGGAGTGTTACCCATGATGTGTGGCTGTGGCATGTCTTGAAGAATTCTTGTGCTTCAAAATTTACCATTATACATTCTAACCTGGATAGCCCAGGCAAGTCCAATCTCATCAGATCTCATCAGATCTCTGGCGAGTACTTGGATGGAAGAACTTGGAATACCAGCAGTTAGGAGGCAGGGCAGGCATTATTCTGCCACCTCTCTCAATATCTTCCAGGCCCCCAGTAGGAGTCAGCCACCACAGATTGCCATGATTTCCAGGTGTCTGCACAAACAAAAATGCAAAAATATATGTTTACCATTATACCGCTGCTTGGCTCCCCCCCCCTTTTTTTTTACTATAGTTACCAATTCCACAGGATCTTTATTGGGTTATATGATTCTTATATTTGAAAATTAGGTGCCTGGCTATGCTGTTTTGTTGGCCTGACCAGATGCCTGATTTCTTATGTGAGTGTGCCAAAAAGAATAGAATGCCTTGGCATACAATAAATTATGATGCACAAATAATTTCTCTAAATATGCTGGTATAATTATCTGCATACTATACATACACATTAAATTTCTCAGCCATCCTACATATTATATAGAATTTAAGTGGGCTCTACCCACTTAAAATTGTAGTGGGAAAATAATGTTTTAATGCATGTAAAAAAGTTTTCTTGCATGAAGTAAACAATTATGCACCGAAAGGAAAGAAAGAAGATTTGGAAAGCCGCCCTGAGCCCGCCTCAGTGGGGTAGGGCGGGATATAAATCGAATAAAATAAAAAAATAAAATAAAATAAAAGGTGTTGTACCAGGTTCTGTCAGGAAATCAAGTTGACAGACGTCTCCAATGGTTTTGATGAGAAACCCAGTTCCAGGTATATGCTCCATCCTGCCAAGTGGGAAAAAAGAATGTTGCATTCACCAGAGTCCTATATAGGAAGGAGCAGGGTCTCCCTCCTGTGACCCAGGTGCTCTGGTTTTATTTTTAAAAACCCCATCCTATCCCCACTTTCTTTGTATCTGAGAGAGAGAGGCTCCCTGTCTTCATCCCCTAATGAAGAGCAGCTGGTGGGTGGGTGGTATTATGGAAATAGCCTTGCTGCTCATTGCTTTTACATGAAATTACAGATAATGAGAAATATCAGATTTCCTCTTCACTGATCACTTGTATCTCATCTGATTTGGTATCATCTGTGACCACTGCAGGATGAGCTGATAAAGTATCTCCTTCCACCTACAATGCAGGTGGGCTGACTGTTACCAGGAATACAAAGCCTGGGTATCTTCCATTATTGAGAACCAGTTTGGTGTAGTGGTTAAGTGCACGGACTCTTATCTGGGAGAACTGGGTTTGATTCCTCATTCCTCCACTTGCAGCTGTTGGAATGACCTTGGTTCAGCCATACCTATTGCAGGACTTGTCCTTGAAAGGACAGCTTCTGTGAGAGCTCTCTCAGTCCCACCTACCTCACAGGGTGTTTGTTGTGGGGGAAGAAGGTAAAGGAGATTGTGGCTGCTCTGAGACTCTGAGATTCAGAATGAAGGGTGGGGTATAAACCCAATATCTTCATCTTCTTCTTCTCCTTCTCCACTTTCGGCTGCCTTGCCTGCCAGATAGTCCAGTTTTATCCTCTCTTTCCCCTACAGGTGTCCAGGCTATCTGGTGTTTCCTATCTATCTTGGGAAAGGACAAGCAGTAGCCTATATTTCTCTGTGATTCCTCTCCCCATCTGCCTTGCCTTGCAGTAGATGCAAGTAAAGCATTTTCTGTACTTGCCAAGGCCAGCATTTGCAAGACCCTGGGAAACAAAATAGGTCAGACAAGAAGGACCCATGGTTATATAAAAACCAGAGCACCCTCACAAGACCAAATGAAAATACTGAAAGGGGGGGGGGTCAGTCAGGACAATCCTGTTTGGTGGGAAGCCTTCGGTTCTGGTTGGAAAACATCCCTATCATGTTAGTATTCTGTTGTGCTGAATTGCTCTGCTCCCTCACTTATCCACTCCATCTCGCTTCCTCCTGCTTGAAATATTGAAACCCAGCAACAAGATCAGGAATAGCCGTCAAACCAGAAGACTTTATGCATAATGAGTAGAACAGTTCATAGAATGAGCATTATGTATTCTGATGCTAGCATTTTTCACTGGTGGCAATGAGTACACAAAGACTGAACCAGCCAATAACCCAAACTCTACAAGTCAATGGGCTTGGAAAGGTGTAATATTGCTTAGGATTGCACATTTGTAGCTCTGTTCATCCAATTAAACTGAAATGTTAGGACTGTAGGCAGTGTTCCCTCTACGTTGAGTTAATGTGAGTTAGCTCACAGATTTTTAGCCTCCAGCTCACACATTTTTGTCTTAGCTCAGGAAGGATGACCTCAAAGCACAATAATTTATGCAGTAGCTCACAGCTTTAATGCCAGTAGCTCACAACTTTAATACCAGTAGCCCACAAAGTAGAATTTTGGCTCACAAGACTCTGCAGCTTAGAGGAAACATTGACTGTAGGTGATGTACATGCAAATCATTAGGGTTTAACCAGACTATGTTTCTTGGGAATGCAATTGCATGCTTCACCAGTAGATGTCCTAGGGACAAAACCAAACAGCTCAGGTGAATATATTTGAATTTTAGAGAGAAAGCAGAAATGCTCTCCAGTTGCATAGTGCAGATTCACCTTTATGATGAAAAATATTACCAAGATGACTAGTATATTTTTTGTTAGTATTATTATATTTTGGTTAGTATTATTATTGGTTAGTACTATTAAATTAATATTTGCTATTTTATGTGCTGCAAAATTACCTGTCCAGATATTATATAAAATGTATGCATTTCCTTTTTTGCATCAAGAAATCAACCAAATGTGTGTCTCTGTGTTACCGGCATCCATAGTTGTACAATAAATTTTATTGTTATCATGCAACAAACCTATGATGGGTTGGTTAAATAAGATGATATAAAACCAGACAATCTAAAAAATCACATATCCTCCAGTCATATTCATATGGAGTGGAGGACTTAAGTCTCTTTGTCAAGCTGAACTTCTGAGGAAGGTGAATACCCTGGTACCTTGGCACAGTGGACACATTGATACATAAAATATGGATGGGGTATGAAGAAACTTCCATTATTCTTGAAGCTGAAGTAGTGTGATGAACAGAGTGCTGGACTAGGATTCTAGGAGACCTGAGTTTGGCTTTTACTATGAAACTCACTGGGTGACCTTGGACCAATCACAAACTCTCAGCCTGACCTGCCTCATAGAGTTTTTTGTTGTGAGGGGATAAGAGGAGGAGAGAACAGTGTACAGTGCTGCTTTGAGTCCTAACAGAGAGAAAAAGTGGATATAAATAAATGCAAATATATGCTGCTTCTGTTTATTTATGCAGAAAATTTACATGTTGCCTGTCCTGGACAGCTGTTTGAGATCGCTCAGAACAATATTATTATAAACAAATACCTTCACAATTAACTGGTAATAGATCCAGTCAACAATAAATAACAATTAAACCCAGACAAAACATAGCAGCCAATGTTAAAACACGGAGGCTTTATTGCAGAAGCACAGTACAGAAAAACTGAGTTTAAATTATCACAGACGGCAGGAAATATAAAATAATAAGCCATCAAATCCATAATAAAATGCTAAAATCGCCAAACAAATGGTGACAGATAGTGAAAAGCCTAGGAAGTGCTTTGAACTGGAACCTCTCTCAAAAGAATAGGCCCCATGCAGACCTCCTCCAGTAAGAGAGAATTCTATAAGCAGGGTTTCACTACTGAAAAAGTCCTGTCTCTGGCTGCCATCAACACCACCTCCATAAGCACAGCTTGAGATGAAAATCTTAACTGGTGAACAGGACAGTAAGGGAGCCGGCAGTCCTTCAGCTACCAGGGTCTCAAGCATTTAGGGTGTTAAAGGTAAGCATAATCGCTTTGAATTGTGTGTTGGTGTAATGAATCTATCTGCACCCAATCTGACAGCTATGTTTTGACAGCTGGTGATCTAGCAAGCATGCTAGGTCACAATGACCTTATCAGCAGGCCGGTTTGAGCCGGCAGAAACCAAGAGAAGAAACCTGCTGAGTCAGCATGACAGTGCACAGCCTTGATTGGCTAGTAGGACTATAAGTAGACTGTGTGTGGACCACACAGGTCTCTCTCCGAGAGTTGGTGTGTAGGCGGAGCATTTTGTCTGTTGAAGTAAGATATTGGACTGCACTAGTGAGCACTTATTGTATGTATCTGCAAATACACTATTTTGGCACTAGTTGCAGGTGTCTGGCTGATTTCTTTCCTGGAGCCCTGTGTTGGGCAGGTCACCACGCTCACTCTGCTAACTCCCGCTCCGACAGGGTTATGGGCCCAGCACGCTTCCGCTGCGCGGAGGAGCACCGTGAGAGTTGAGCTGACCGAGAGTTTGGAAAGAGCCGGAGGCGAGGAACGCCGGTTGAAAGACAAAGCAGCACCAGCTATCTCGTTTTGAGAGCCAGAGGGACGACGGCAGCCAGCTGTGTGGAGGAGTCGGCATCATGGCTCAGCAGCAGCTCGCAGTGGCCGTTGAGAAGCTCAATTCAGCCAACTACGCGGTGTGGAGCCTGAGAATGCAACACTACCTCAAGCGTGAAGGGCAATGGCTGTTTGTGAGTAATCCCCCTGCAGCGTTATCTCCTGCCGAGACTGTGTTAGCCGATAAGGCACTTGCAAACATCGTGCTGGCTATAGGAGATGACCAGCTAGTATATGTGCGTGGGAAGGACACTCCCAAGGCTGCCTGGGACGCGCTCAGTGGGGTTCATGTTAGTACCACTGCTGGCTCCCTTATGGCCTTGACTAGGAGAATGTTTCGCACCGTTATGCCAGCTGGAGGGTGTGTGAAAGACCACATCAAGAAGCTAACGGACTGTTTCGTTGAGCTTGAGGCTAGAGGCAAGACTGTAGCTCCCGATGACAGAGTTTACATTTTGCTGTCATCGTTGCCGCCTGAGTTTACTCCCCTGATAACTTCCCTGGAGACAGTGGACGTAGCGACCCTGACGATGGAGTACGTCTGTGCCCACCTGCTTGATTTCCAAGAGAGGATTGCGGCAGTGAGCTGTCCGGGGGTTGAGGAGTGTGCGGCTATCGGCTCGTCCGGGAAGACAGCCAACAGAGAGCCAGCTTTTGCTGCTGGCAGACGGCCAAAGGCTGAGAAAGAGGAGCCGACTGCAATGGCAGTCCGACGCTGCTATGGCTGTGGGTCGTTACAACACCTGCTTCGAGCTTGCCCAGAGAGGGGGAAGAAGCGGCGTGGATGGAGGCAGCGAGAGCAGAGGACCACCAGCCCGTGTGAGGAAGGAGCCCGGCTGGTCACGTCTGCAGTAGAGAGCACAGGGTCTGCTTGGATTTTAGACTCTGGGGCAACGAGTCATCTCTGCTGCAAGAAGGAGTTGTTGAACAATATTGACATTCCTGAACACAGGCATGTTAGATTAGCAAATGGGACCATTGCCAAGGCTACTTGCTCAGGCAATGTGAGGTTTCCTGTGTTAAATTGCACTTTGCAAAATGTGTTATGTGTACCCACACTACAGTCAAACCTGCTAAGTGTTAGCACGCTAATTGACCAGGGATACCAGGTGAGGTTTGAAAGGACCTGCTGTAAAATCCTGGGAGGTGGGGGAAAGGTGCTTGTAACTGGAAAAAGAGAAGGCAAAATATATGTGGTCCAGAATGAACGTGCCCAGGTGGCACAGGTGTCAAATGAGCCTGTGCACAATAAGTGTATACATTTGCTGCACCGGAGGCTGGGGCACTGCGGGTTTAGAGCGTTGAAAAAAACCCTGGAGTTGGTGCCAAGTCTAAAAGTGAAACCCTGTAAATGTTACTTGGATTGTCAGGTCTGCAAGAAGACCAAAAGCAGGGCATGTGCTGTGTCTAAGGAAAGCACAAGAGAAAGCAAGCGTGCCCTTGAGCTAGTTTACTTAGACGTGATTGGCCCATTGCCAAAAAGTCTGTCGGGGAGGAGGTACTGCTTAGTGGCCACAGACGACCATACGAGGTACTCTTGGGTCTTTGCTATGGTGCATAAATCTGAAGTGTACAAGACATTCATAAAATGGGTCAAAGCAGTGGAGAGGCAATTAGGTGTAAACCTCCAGGCTATTCAGACCGACAGAGGGGGGGAATTCTTATCAAATGGATTGAAATGTTGGCTGGAGAACAAGGGCATTGTCCACCGTTTAGTGAACCCAGCCACGCCCCAAGAAAATGGGAAAGAAAATGGGCTAGCAGAGCGCACAGGTGCTGTGTTGCAAACGATGTACAGCATGCTTGAAGATGCAAGGTTGCCAATTTGTTATTGGGCAGAAGCCATGTATTGTGCTGTGTTTATTCATAATCGTGTTTGGTGTGAACCTGTAAATAATTCGCCTTACCGATTGCTGTTCAATAGAACCCCAAGTTTGAAATTTCTAAGAGTCTTTGGGACACAGGCTCGGGTTGGCATCCCCTCTGAGAGCAGCAGGGAGGGGGATGTCCGGGCAGAGAGCCTGACTTTTCTGGGCTACAAGCCAGAGGCCAGGTGTTATCGCTTCTGCGATAAGAGAAGGAAAATAATCCTCAGTGAGGCAGCCCAGTTTAACGAGCAGTCCAGCTGGCCTCACTTACACTCTGATAAGAGAGAGTTTGTACTCCTGCCAGTTACTGATAATGATGCTGGAGTCCTGCCCAGGGTAATTAAGCAGGAACATTCTCCCGACCGGGGGTTGGCCAGCCGAGGGGCAGACAAAGGTGAGCCCAAAGCTGGCACAGAGCATCAAATGCAAAGTCAGGAGGCAGAGCGTGAAAGTCAGGAGATGCAACCCCTAGATCAACAGGAGGTGGAACCTGAAAGTCAGGAGGTGGCAGGTCAGGAGGGGGCGGAACAACCAGCCCAGGAGGTGGGAACAGATCAGCCTGAAGAAGATAAGGCCGGTCCTAGCACAGAGCCACGGGTGTCTGCTAGAACCACAAAAGGCAAACCTCCTGCCAGGTATAAGGTGCCCTATGTCACCCTGACAGTTAAACCAGACCCACCAGGGTTTGAAGAAATGCTGAAGGAAAAGGCTAAGAAGTGGAAGGCCTGGGTGGCAGAGTGCGAGGCAAATAATAGGGAGGCTGAAGCCAAACGCCAGAAGGAGCTGGCTGACCAGGACAGTGATGATATTTTCTATCACCCAGACGAGTTCCTGGACTGATGATGATGAAGGTGTAAATATGAAAATGTATGTTACTGTCTGCATGTGAACATGAAGACTATGTACAGTGGTTGGGTGTACTGGGTTCAATAGATTAGGAGGTGTGTTGGTGTAATGAATCTATCTGCACCCAGTCTGACAGCTATGTTTTGACAGCTGGTGATCTAGCAAGCATGCTAGGTCACCATGACCTTATCAGCAGGCCGGTTTGAGCCGGCAGAAGCCAAGAGAAGAAACCTGCTGAGTCAGCATGACAGTGCACAGCCTTGATTGGCTAGTAGGACTATAAGTAGACTGTGTGTGGACCACACAGGTCTCTCTCCGAGAGTTGGTGTGTAGGCGGAGCATTTTGTCTGTTGAAGTAAGATATTGGACTGCACTAGTGAGCACTTATTGTATGTATCTGCAAATACACTATTTTGGCACTAGTTGCAGGTGTCTGGCTGATTTCTTTCCTGGAGCCCTGTGTTGGGCAGGTCACCACGCTCACTCTGCTAACTCCCGCTCCGACATTGTGTTCAGAAGCAGATAGGCTAGGCAAGCAGCACAGGTCATTCCTTACATGGGCAATATGTTCCTATGTTCAACCTGAGACAGCAACCTAGTGGCTGCATATGGAATTAACTGAAGTGTCCAACATTCTTCAGAGGCATCACCATGTAGAGCATTTTACAATTATCTAACCTAGATGTGGTGGTTTACACTGGATAAAACTGTTAAAACATCCTTCCAATTAAACTATGCAAAACATACAATAACACAACACACCAGATGGCAATGGAAGTCTGCCCACTGTGGACCAAAAACTGGGTAGTGGGCAAGATCACTGCCTGTAACTTCTGTTCAGATGGTATACCAGGACAGAGCAGGGTAGAGCTCTGGTGCAACCTGGTGGAACATCTCCATTGTACAGGCCTGGCAAAACTGAAGCAGGCCCCCAGCATCTCCAGGTAATAGGAGCAAGTAGTAGGTGAGGCAAAAAACCTCTACTTGAGATTGTGGAAATGTGACAACTTTGTGGGGAACGGCATGCAGAGTAGGCTTACTCAGTGGTAGAGCATATGCAGCTGGCTTCTGGTTTGGGGGAATTCTTGTCAAGATGCCATGAGACTGACTAATTCCAGACTCTCTTTCTCACCCTCTATATCAACCAGGCAGGTAGTGTCTGTGTTACTAGAAGCAATTACAGTGCTTGCTTAAGTGTGTCCTCTCTCTTGGTGGTGACTATAGCAAAAGTATAAGGTGTGACTCTTATAGTGTGAGTCACCATGGTGCCTAGCCAGTGATTTCTCATAGCCAATCCTTCAGATGGATTAACTTCTCACTGCTGCTGTTGCTGAGAAGGTTGAGGCAAGAATGTAGAGGAGACCATTCTGAACTGCTGCTGTTGCCTGTACAGATGGCAAATGACAGCAAGAGGCTGCCATAGCCATAGCTCTGTGATAGGGAAGAAGCAGGAGGACCCAAAAGTGAAGGAGATCCAGGGAGAGAAAGTACAGTCTTTCCAAGAAGACTGATTTAGGCCTAGGCTTCCCAACCCTCCCGTCCTGGCAGGGAACCCCAGGATTTCCACCCTCTTCTCCCGCTCCCCAAAAAAACGGAAGCGGGGGGAGGGGGGAAAACGGCGCCGGGGAGCATGGCGAGCCATCGCATCCCGGAGTGGGCGAGGCCGCCATGCCGCTGCCGCCCCCTCCCCACCCACTGCAGCTGCTCCTCTGAGATGAGCCCAGGCTGAGCCCATCTCGGAGGAGCAGCCAAGGCTGCAGCAGCACAGGAGAGGGTGAGGCAGGCCAGGAGCATGGCGAGCCACAAATCCGAGCCCTTCTAGGACCCGGACTCGCGGCTCGCCACGCCCCCGGCCCGCCTGCACCCCCCCTCCAATTCCACCCCAGAGGCGGAGCGGGCGAGGCCGCCGCGCCACTGCCGCCTCTTCTCCGCTCGCCGTGGCTGCTCCTCCGAGATGGGCTCAGCCTGAGCCCATCTCGGAGGAGCAGCCACAGCAAGCGGAGAAGAGGCGACAGCGGCCTCGCCCGCTCTGAGACGGGGCGGCTCGCTGTTTCCCCCTCCCCCTAGCTCCACCCCAGTGTCTCCTGGCTCCACCCCCAAAGTCTCCTGGCTCCACCCCCAAAGTCCCCAGATATTTCTGGGGTTGGACTTGGGAACCCTATTTAGGCCCCTCTGCTCCCTCTCAAAAAGTGATATGGTGGATGCTGATGCAGCGGCCTTCCTGTGGTTTTACTGCTCTTGACAATTGCCCTATAATGCCAGTCCCTGGCATCTTCAGCTGTTTCTTAATATAACCCTATTGAAAATAGTTACAGCCATTCCAGGAAACTAGAGCTACTGTCTTAAGCTTTATGAATGCAGTGGCAAATCACATCTGACTTTTGCTTAAGTGTCTAGAGTTACAAAATACAGCAACAATTCTGCACTTACAAAAAGGAAAGAAGATGCTGGCAGTGTCTTCTTAAGATTTTTGCCTTTCAGGGAAAAAACTGCACCTAGAGACTTCTGAATTCACTTTTCAACAGTGATGTCCCTAAACAGAAACAACAACTTAAATTTTGAAAGTGCTTCTTGCGCTGAAGTGTCTCCAAGCACATTTCACAAAGTCAGAAGAAAAAGAACAAGGAGAAAACATTCAACATCTGTTGATGCAAAAAGCATCCAGTTTTCAGTTTAGAATGAAAACAGAAGATGCTACAAGCATTCTGGGGAGCATCAAACCAATATCCCATTGCAATGGTGTGGGGCAGGGATCCTGGACCCACATAAGGCAAACTCTTTGGCATACAAACTGCACATGCATACCAGCCTGCTTGTAATGCCCCATTTAGAACAGAAAATGATTCTACTACTGAGTAGACTTATGCCAGTTCTAAATTTGCAGCATGATCATTTTAACTAGTGGTGATGATTTCATATGTCTTAGTCTTTCTTTGAGTGCTTAAGAATTAAAAAGGCTGTGTGAAAGGTGCCAAAGGAGATATGGATGAGTTAGCTTCCTGTGTCCCTTTCCCACAGGTCCATACTTCCAACACTCAGCACAGAAAGGGGAGAACACAGTGGAAATCCCAAGACCGATCAGTTCCAGATGTTCCAAAACATGAAGAACACTGAACTTCTTTGTTTAATTTCAGAGACCGTTTGCCATTTGTTAAATCACACGTGTGGACATAACTTAAAGCCTTAAATTCAGAATTGCGCTTGTGTTAAAATAGTACTTAACAGTTAGTATTCACTCATATTGTGAGTGGTAAACTGTGAATGAGAGGTTTGACTAAGTCCACCTGGTAATTTTGTGTTGGAGGTCAAATTTGAAATACAGATCTTCTGGATCACAGCTCATTCAGGTTGCCATTATGCTACATCAGATCAAAATAATATATCCTATAACAAAAGATTGTGTACATGCTGGAAAAAGCCCTTTCCTATGCATATCTATTTCTAAAACATGGCAAATGTACTCCAAGTTTAAAGGCAATATGCGAAATCAAGTCCTTAAGCATAAAATAATCTGTTCATACTGTTTTAGATTGTATGCTTCACATGTGATCAAATACTGGGAAGGGGGGGAAATCACCCTGTTAACGTAACCATTAGTTTATATGAGGCCAGGGATTAAGGATATCTCCAATGTCATTTGCCATCTTGGTTTGCTGAGTTAAGGAACCCTTGAACATCTTTGCAATAGCCACAGGCAGCGTCATATACCAGGGAAGGCAGAAATGATCAAGTGCAAGCTTTTCGCATTGCTCTTAAACTTAACTGATAAGTATCTCAAGAAATGCTTCTTATTCTTAGAAAAAGAGAAAAAAAAATCCCTCAAGCTGCCATGAGCTCTTGTAGGCTGTCTCCAACCATGATTCTTTAACCAGCAAAGCGGAAGAAAAAAGACTGAGGCACCCAAAGAGTTAACGTTATTTTTTTTCAGGACTTTACCGATCTACCATTTTAATCAAAATTGATTTCCCTGCCCTCCCCCTCCACCTATGCTGCTTAATGTCCTCAAGGACAGAAAAGGAGGGCTGAGGAATGACATGTTTAAAATGCTTCGACACTGGCTGAATAAAAGCATGAAGAAAATCTTAAGGGTAGAGCTTTGTGTATGAGAGCATAAAACAGAGAGATGGGTGGGGGAAGACTCTTATATGCAGTGATCTCTGGAATGGCATATGCATATTGATGACGCTGGTTGCATACTGGACTTAATAGAGTGTGACATAAAATTGACAAAATGCCTCATCATACAACTCATAATGCATGGGGCTTTTGGACAGCATCTTTCATTATACATCTGAATTTGCACTCAGTTTCTGGCCATGTTCACCCCTCATGTTGGTTCTTTGTGCAGCCCTCTTGCAGGACTGCATGCATGGGTCCATCTTTCTAACCTTAGTAGGGCTGTTACATCTCAACCTAAATGAGGAGGAACCTTCCATTGCTTTCAGGTCCACAGCAATGCAAGAACTACAATGCTACTGCACTGTTGGGTCCACAAGCAAGCTGAGTCCAGTGGCTCTGTAGTGATGGCAGTGCGCACTACACTCAGGATGAATGATGACAAAGTGGGTAGGCGCCACAGGGGCCACTGGCCTCAGCTCACTTCATAACTGTTTTAACATCCCAGTCTGCCCCGTAATGGTGCAATGGGAGACAGTGGCACTGTAAAGCAGCCTTAGTTGGCCTGGAAGAAGGTACTCTGTGTGCTGGCAGAGTTCTTTCTTACCAGTATCAGCAGTTGGAGCCATAAGTGTGAGGTGCTGCATTGCCTGTAAAAGCCTGGATCTGGAGATAACAGCAGAAGATGTGAAAGAGGAAAATGCCCCCCAAATACAGGCCAGAAAGATATTTTCATCTACATTAAGGCACAGGGTGGGATCACACTGGGAATTTGTCACAACAGTATCTTGGCTTTGAAAAAGCTGTTTCTCTTTGATGCAAGCCATGGCAATCACACAGCTCCCACCCTGCTGCCTGGAGAGGCATGGGCGCTCACATGCAAGAGGAGCATTCAGATTGTTCCTGCGTGTGTGGGGTGCTTGCATCGTGCACCCTGGCCATTCATACAGCTGGGAAATGCTCCCTGCCTCCATTTTAGAGATTTCCTACCAGGAAGTTCCCAGTAGCTAATTAATCTGGGATTAATCCTAAAATAAGGATAGTACAGGCAGGATTCAGGGGCAGATGTGCGCATGTGATCATGCACATTAAATCCAGAGGGAAGGAATGGCTAGGTTGGGCCAAATCTCTTGTGTGATTGTTGTGTCTTGAACAAAAGCTATTATACCACATGGTGATCGCTACAGAGGGGACCCTTGGGTCCCTGGATGTAGCTCACCAGACGCCTCGCTCATCAAGATCTGTGACGGGAAGTTTGACTGACCAGGATTGGACTGGTCAGACAAGGGGGCAGTTCCGGGTAATGTATATGTGGGACCCGGCCCGCGTGCTCTCTCTCTTGTGATGTGCTACTGAATAAACCATGTTGCCTTCAAACTGTCTCGGTTCTCAGTACATTACAGTGGCGACAAGGATGGGATCCTAGCCAGCCCACTCTAGAGGGGCTTCATGGATCCAGTCGGAGACGAAGAAGGCAAACCGTTTGGAGACCGATATGCCCGCCGCTGCAGCTACCATGGCTAACCAGAGCGGAACCATGGGCCGTCTCGAGGAATTCAACCCCGCTACTCCGGAGAGGTGGGAGACCTACATGGAGCGGGTCGAGTGCTACCTTCGAGCGAACAGAATAACGGAGGATAGCCTAAAGAGAGACATCCTCCTGAGCGTCTGCGGAGAGGACACGTTTGAGATCGCCAAGGGTCTCTCGGCCCCCGCGAGGATCACGGAGAAGACGTATGAGGAGATAGTCAGACTCCTCACACGGCACTTCTTGCCCAACCCTCACTCATCGCACGCCGGTTCCTCTTCCACAAGAGGAACCAAGAGGCGGGAGAGACGGCAGCAGACTACCTGGCTGCTCTCTGCCAAATTGCGGGCAACTGTAGCTTCGATAAGCTAGAGGAGACTCTGAGGGACCGTTTCGCCTGGGGCCTGAGGGACGAAAGACTGCAACAAAAGCTCTTCGCGAGGGAAGACCTTACCCTCCAGAGCGCCTTCAACGAGGCCGTTTCGTTCGAGCAGACCGCAAAAACCTTCCCCAACACGAGGGAAGCCATCCATCAGGAAGAGATGGGCCCAAGCCAACCTGACGAGGAGGAAGCACACCAGCTACGCCGCCGAACGGGGTGGGCCTAGGAGCGACCCAGCGACCCAGAGCGACCGAGAGACCAGCCGCCGCCAAGTGTGCCAGCTGCAGAGACCAACACGAGCGACGGGACTGCCCCTACTGCAATGTGGTCTGTAGGAGCTGTGGCAAGATGGGCCACATTGCGAGGCCTTGCCGGGCCAAGGCTACCCACCGCTGCCAGTCTACCAACCAGGAATCAACCGGGGATTACTCGACTGCCTCGACCAGCGTGCAGGTAATGAACTTACCCGATGATATCCCCCAAAAGGTCAAGGTCTCAGTCAGGATCGAGGGCAAGCCCTGCCTGTTGGAACTGGACTCGGGTTCCTCCATCTCCATAATATCGGAGGAATCTTTGAGGAAGCTGTGCCCACGTGGCCGGCCCCGGCTGCAACCGGCATGCTTTGTGCTACGGGACTTTCAGAAAAACCCCGTTCAGATCCTGGGATGGGCAACGGTGGGGGTGGAGTATAACGGGTTTAGGGAAAAGCTCGACATACTAGTGGTTAAACGGCAGCTCACCACCTTGTTGGGCCTGGCCTGGTTCCGGCCGCTGGGAATAAAGATCGTGGGGGTACAGCAGCTTGGGACGCGGGGATTCAAAAACGTGTGCAGGGAGTTCCCAGAGGTGTTTGATGGGGCCCTGGGGTGCTACAAGGGTCCTCCCATATCCTTACCCCTCGATCCCCATGTGCGACCTGTAAGGCTGAAGGCCAGGCGATTTCTGTTCTCTCTGAAGTCGAAAATTGAAGCAGAGCTAGACTGCCTAACAGCCCAGGGTGTGCTGGAACCCGTTTCCTATGCCGCATGGGAAACCCCGATTGTTACCCCGGTGAAGCCGAACGGGGAGGTGTGCATATGCGCCGATTGTAAGTGCACCATTAACAAGGCACTACAAGATAACCCCTACCCCGTTCCAGTAATCAGCCACGTTCTGGCAGCATTAGCGGGGTCCAAAATCTTTGGAAAACTGGACTTGGCCCAGGCGTACCAGCAGCTGCCCATGGACACCGCGACGGCAGAAGCACAGACCATAGTAACCCACAGGGGGGGCATTTAAGGTATGACGGTTGCAGTTTGGGGTGAGTGTGGCCCCGGGGATGTTTCAGAGCCTGATGGATTCTCTCTTCAAAGGGATCCCCGGGGTGCAACCGTTTTTCGACGACGTTTTGATCGCCGCACCGGACACGGAGGAGTTTAGCAACCGGCTGCGAGAAGTATTCCGCCGTTTCCAAGAGGCCGGTCTGAAGGTCAAGCAAGAAAAATGTTCCCTTGGGGTACCGAGGGTAGAGTTCTTGGGGTTTGCGGTAGAAGCGGCGGGGATCCACCCGACACCAGACAAAACTAAGGCCATAGTGGAAGCCCCCACCCCCACGGGCAAGGCGAAGCTACAAAGTTTCTTGGGGTTATTAAATTTTTACCATTCATTCCTACCCCTCAAAGCCACCATAGCAGAACCTCTCCACAGGCTCCATGACAAAAATGCCGCGTGGGTCTGGGGAAAGAAGCAAGACGCCGCCTTCCAGGCAGTCAAGGGGCTGCTCGTATCTAACAATGTGCTCCACCATTTTGATGAAAGCCTACCGGTGATCTTAGCATGCGAAGCATCACCGTACGGGGTGGGCGCCGTCCTGGGTCACCAACTCTCGGATGGGAGGGAGGTTCCAGTAGCCTACTACTCGAGGACCCTGACCCCAGCGGAGTGAAACTATGCCCAGATAGATAAAGAGGCCTTAGCGATCGTGGCAGGGGTGCATAAGTTTAACTACTACCTGTACGGGAGACGTTTTACTATAGCCACGGACCACAAACCGCTCCTGGGCCTCCTCGCCCCGGACCGCCAAATGCCACAGATTCTATCGCAGCACGTTTTGCGGTGGAATCAGTTCCTCAACTCCTACACATATGCCCTAGTCCACTGGCCAGGCAAGGCTCTCAGTCGCCTACCGCTGCCCTCCACAGACCCCGACCCGGCCCCAGCCCACCATGTGATGCTCATTGAAATGCTACCGGAGAGACCCCTACACGCAGCAGAGGTAGCAAAAGCCACGGGGAGCGACAAAATACTCGTGCGGGTTCTCGACTGGGTGGTGAGGGGATGGCCAGAGGGAAAACAGGGTGAAGAGTTCAGGGCATACACAACACGCAGGGAAGAACTATCCTCCCACAAGGGATGTCTTGTCTGGGTAATGTATATAAGCAGGACCTGGCCCGCGTGCTCTCTCTCTTGTGATGTGCTACTGAATAAACCATGTTGCCTTCAAACCGTCTCGGTTCTCAGTACATTACAGTGATCACACCCATAGTTAGGAAGATATGCCTTCTCATATGAACTATGCGAGATTATGTTACAAGGGCTCTGTTTGCATGCTACATGGATGCTACCTGGATCCAATATTCAGTTGAATTTACCCATAAGTAGCAACATCCAGCCACAGTGAGTCTTTAGATTGTTCTTTTACTGCTTCAGGATCAGGATCCAGTGCAAAATTGTCCAGTTCTGCAAAGCCCTTCATCCAGCCACATGTGCTGGGGCTAAACTAAATGTAGAAAGTGCCATCAAGTCACAGCCAATTTATGGAGATCTGTTGGGTTTTCAAGGCAAGAGATGGTCAGAGGTTATTTGCCATTGCCTGCCTCTGGGTAGTAACCATGTTCTTCCTTGGTAGTCTCCCACCCAAATACTAACCAGGGCCAACCCTACTCACCTTCAAATACTGGAGAAGATCAGACTATCCTGAGCCATCTAGGCCAGGGCAAATGTTGTAGAGACAGCCATATCTGTTGCTCATGTTAGTCACATTCATATATAAAGCAGAAGGACATGTTTCACAACAAAAGATCATGCATGTGGATGAAGGACTCCTAGCTACTCCCCTTTGCCTTATCATGCTCTGTTAGTTTAGGTACTTTTCTCCCAGCCCAGCTCAGATACTCAAGCTAAGTATAGCTAGATGTGCCTGAAGTGACAGAACATAGTAAGGCAAGGCTCTAACACAATGCTCTCTTTTCCTCTAACCATATCTTCTGAATTATACTTTATCTATTTTTTCCATTATGTGTATTTCTTGTGGGTTGAATTTTTACCAAATAGAGTAATACCCACTTGAGCAATTAGAATTCCAGCATTCCTGCTCTGTTCCAGTCTGAAGAACTTTGGTAGTAGATATTCAGCTTCTTTTCACCAGACATGTAAGTAATTTCAAACATCCCTGGATACATACTTGCATGCAGAAAAAACAGTCTGAAATGGGTTGTTCATACAAGCAGGTGTGAGTCTTAATTGCAATGGATGTGAAACAGACATTGCAACTGCCAAATTGCCATTACACCAACCACAGCTGTGCTTGATTGGTTAATACAGTATGCTTTTTGGTGTCTGTAGCAGAGAATAGGTCTGGACTGTATTTATATGCAAATAACATTGTTTGGTCCAACCCATGCATTTCTGAAACTCTGAAAACTGAAATTTCTAGAAATAACTAGATTATACACATTGTAGAAATATGCATTTGTGGATCCAGATTCCACACTAAACAGAATTTACTTTTAAACTCTTTATTTTATTTTTAAAATCAAGTTTTGCCACAACAACAGGAACAGCTTGGGGTGATCCGAAAATGTAAAAGAGAGTAAAACGTTCCTGGCTGGTAGACAGGCAACAAATTGTTTTATCAAAAGTTGAAAGAAAAGCCTGCAGTTTACTGAGGTTTAATAGGAAGAATGTTAGTTCAGCTGAAAAAGCAATCATTCACTGGTCCACACAGAATGAGCTTTCTGATACCAGTTGGTTATTCCTAATTAATGAATGGCTTTTCTTTCAAATGAGAATATCCATGGATGTTTGTCTCCTTCATTTCACGTTCATCTCACCCCCACCATGACCTGATTTGGTTTACATCCTAAAGTTAATTTGCCCTGCACATGACATTTACACAGCTATTAAGAAGTAAAATCTTCAGACAAACAGTTCAGAAAAGCAGGTCAAAAGTGAACCTTAAATACTAAGGTCACTTTTCAGTGTTCCCCAAGAGACACAAGCACTCTAAAATGTCTCTAAGCGCTGAGTAATAAACAATGGGGGCAAGTGACTTTATATAGTAAGCTGGAAAGTACATCCAGCCTAAAAGTTTGGACACATTCCATTGGAAATTTCCAAATGAATTAGGGTGCTGATATGAAAAGGCTGATGGCTGCACTGTTTCTACTTAAAAAATAAACAGCTGGTGGTGAGGGGTCAATTTGTGAGATTATTTAAAAGAACTAGAAGGCAATGAAAATGCAAACAAATTTATAACCCACAGCGTTTTCATTTAAACTCTAATATTACCACAACCGTAAGCAGGGTCAGGCCCTTCTAATTCCTTTGACTTCAGTGGACACAGAAGGCTGAAACTCCTGCTTAGGACAGCATTGTCAGTCTTATTGCAGCCATAGTTACAGGTGGGACTGCCAGTGCCAAGACTTCACTGGGGGCTAGAAGTTCCCTGTCTCCATTCCTGTTTTTCACCACTGCTGCTGCAGCTGGCAGAAGAAAAACAAGCTAAAAGAAAAAAAATCACTGCCAGGTGACAGAATGATCCTAGAAGTGATGTCAGTTCCCCCTAGAAATTGCTAGAAACTCTGTGGTTTCCCATAGAGGTGTAACATCATTTCTCCTCCCCCCCCCCCCCCGGAAGTGATATTACACCAGTGCTGATGGCTTTCCCATGCACCAACCCCCACCCTATAATTTCCCTCCTAGTTACAGAGGTCATTAACTTCCTTTAGGCAGTCATTTTTGTCCTTACAATTCCAGAAATTTAGACAACATAGCCCATATATATCTAACTGATAACCATTATAATGGAGTTAAAATGAAAAAGTTACTGGCTCTCTTGGCTGTTCTAACAGGACATGCAGTAGAAGGTTTGGTGATACTGCTGATGTTTCCCTTGGTGATGCAGTAGGTTTGGTGATACTGCTGATGTTTCCCTTGGTGATAACTTTTACATTGTCAAAAAGTGGCTATCTTTGTAAAAGCAGCCACTGAGACCCAATCACAGCTGGGAAAGAAATATTGTTGATGGAATTGTTATCCATTTCTATATGCTTTGCTGACTGATTAATTATTGTATTTGTGTTGCTGAATGAGGATTTCATGCTTGTTTTCCATATCAGCCTACTGCAGCCATATAAACTGTTTTCAGCAGAGTATCCCCACCCACCTCAAAGACATTACTTCATAGTGACTGATCTGTGGTTATAAAATTCTCCTTTGTGGAATTTGCATTATTAAAGCAAATCTGCCTGCATGTTTACAGGTGAGATAAAATTAAAAGATATATTCCCCTGAGTCATAGTAACATGGAGCAGCCTTATAGTAACTCAGATCATTGATCCATCTAGGTCATTGTTGTCTACTCTTACTGGCAGTGTGTCTCCAGGGCCTCAGAGAGAGGTCTGTCCCACCACCTAGTACCTGATTCCTGTTAACTATAGATGGCAGCAAATGAATTTGGCAACTGCTGCATGAAAGGCATGTATTTTGCCACTGAGCCAGGGCCCCCCTTCCATTGTCAACAACAAAGAAGTGGTACCCAATCTAGCAGAGTCCTGTTGTGAGATAAAAAACAAAACAGCAAGCTTTTCAGCAGACAGCAAATGCTGTTTTGCAAGGCACCTTCTTGATGAAATGCAGATATTTCATATTCCTTTTTACTCTTCTGTTTGGAAAGGAGAATCCAAAGCATAAAAAAGCCATAACCTTTGTTTGAAAGATCTGTGACTCCCCGTTATCTTTTGATACTCTCTTGATTTCTAATTGTGTTTTTCACATTTTTAGCAAAAGAAATACTAAAAAAAACCCCAGATGTAACCTTATATGATTATACTTTAATGTGATGTTCTACTTTTCTGTTTGTAGTTCTTGAAGTTTTTGTCTTACTTCATTAAACATTTAATAAATCACTGCCAGTTTTGTGACAGATTTTAACCATAACACAAACAGCAGGAGGTGTAAACTCAGTTCAGTTCGGATAGGCATATAATATCCATGTCGACATCATCATCCCCTCCGGGCATATTGGCAAAACGACCAATGGAAGCTAAGCTTTTTCCGACAAAGCTTCGAAAATAAAGTTTTCTTCTTTTATCTTACTACAAATCAATTGGAGCCCTTACAGCAAAATCCTATAAAATAACTTCAAACACCACTTCTTAGTCTAAAAATTTGTATTATGGCTAAATCTCTTTGAAGATTTTATGACTGAAGTTTGGAGAAAAATGATTTAAGTGCTATCTGCTAGACATCAGAGTGTCAAAATTTCGCTCAGTTTTTCTTGACATATAAACTGCTACCTACTGTATGTTTTTACGATTTTTTGTACTTGCTTTTAACCATCTAACCCAGTTTGCCTGATAAAAGTTATTTAACAGCAGTTTATCCCATTGCATTAATCCCCTTTAAAGGTTCAGCATTCTATAACTGATTATTTTACATGTTTTTTCTTCCAATCATCCTACCATTTTGGGGGGGGGAGGGGGGAAATCTTCTTTGTCATGTTGATTTTGAAGAAGTGATGGCAGCAGAGAGAAGCATCAAAATCTAAATAGAACCTATAGCCAAGCTTGTCCTAGACTCATCAAGAGGAAGGAAAGACCGGGGACATGTTCTAAAAAATAGCAACCCTAAATGGATCCTCAAGGAAGGTGAGACCTTCCTCAGGATATTTTTCTATGGAAAAGACACTTTTAGAAACAGAAGTGCTGGCAGTAAATTCAAGTCACTAGGGTTTCATAATATTTTTGAAGAAAAATAAATAGATAAGAACATAAGAGAAGCCATGTTGGATGAGGTCAATGGCCCATCCAGTCCAACTCTCTGTGTCACACAGTGGCCAAAAAAACAAACAAACCCAAGTGCCATCAGGAGGTTCACAAGTGGGTCTAGAAGCCCTTCCACTTTGCCCGCCCCCCCTCCAAGCACCAAGAATACAGAGCATCACTGCCCCAGACAGTTCCAGTAATATACTGTGGCTAATAGCCACTGATAGATCTCAGTTCCATATATCCAATCCCCTCTTGAAGCTGGCTATGCTTGTAGCCGCCGCCACCTCCTGTTGCAGTGAATTCCACATGTTAATCACCCTTTGGGTGAAGAAGTACTACTTTTTATCTGTTTTAACCCGACTGCTCAGCATTTCATTGAATGAAATTGCATTTGATTTGCATTCAGATTTACATGAATGAAATGCATTTCATTTACATTCAGTTCAACACCCCCCAACGTGCTGGTGAATTGTCTAAGATTAATCAAGAAACAGTTATCTGCCACAAGGCATGCTTGTCACATGGGACACTTTTGAACTGAGCAGGCCATTTCCCAAAACCATGGACTGTCTGATGGAGTAGTAGGGCGGAGGCAAGGAAAGTATGAGGATCACTTGTGTGTGCATGTTCTCTAGCTACTGCACATGACTCTGTATTCACAACAGCAAGAATCATCTCTGTGTGGACGCAGTCATAGATGGAAGAAGATGCTGGTTTGAAAGTGCAATGGATAGTAATGAGATTTATTATCAAATTAATTTGTTAATATCTAGAGATCCTTGTGCTTAGAAGCAAAAATCCAAAGTATGTGCAAGTTTCCCATTGATTGGAAAGGGAACAATATGTGGGTTTGCTTTTACCATAGACATTAATGAGAACGATATCCCAAGTGGTGAGACTCCATGAGATGTGCATCTTTGCAATATAAAACATCTTCCTGGATTAATGTGTGTGTGTTTTCAGCCTTGCATTAGTGGGTGGCTCATTAGTGGGCAGGTTCATTTCCTAGTCTTAGCTGGCGTATTTGTGCAAGTTTCTGCTGGTGGTGATGGCCTTTGGGTGGAACAAGACTGGAAAGACAACTCCTCATTGAGCGAGGATATAGGCCAGCTGAATAAATTCCACACCCTTGGCAGAATGGAGGTGCTTGAAAGCCCTTTCTTACCAGAAACCTCCCCATGGAAATCTCTTCTGCAGATCCCTCAGACTGTTACTGCACTAACATATGGTGACCTGTGGTGACATCAGCCTTCACATGAGGTGGAGCACATCGTTCAATGTGAGTAGGTCCTTTACCGCTTGGAATGCCGCTGCCTGTTTCGGTCCCCAAGCCCAGGGGGCATTCTTATCCAAGAGTCTGTGGAGGGGTTCTGCAATGGGGGCCTTGTGGGGCAAGAATGAATGGTAAAAATTTAATAACCCCAAGAAACTCTGGAGGTCCGCCTTGCTCTTTGGGGTTGGGGCTTCCACGATAGCTGTGGTTTTGTTGGGCGTCGGGTGGATTCCTGCTGCGTCCACCACAAACCCCAAGAACTCTACCCTTGGCACCCCCAGGGAGCACTTTTCCTGCTTTACTTTCAGGCCAGCCTCTTGGAAACGGCGAAGCACCTCACGCAGCCGGTTGCAGAATTCCTCCAGGTCTGGGGCGGCGATCAAAACGTTGTCGAAAAATGGCTGTACCCCGGGGATCCCTTTGAGGAGAGAATCCATCAGACTCTGGAAAACCCCCGGGGCCACGCTCACCCCAAACTGTAACCTCCGCACCTTAAACGCCCCCCTGTGGGTGACTATTGTCTGTGCCTCTGCCGTGGCGGCGTCTACGGGTAGCTGCTGGTACGCCTGTGCCAGGTCTAGTTTCCTGAAAATCTTGGACCCCGGCAGCGCAGCCAAAACGTGGCTGATGACTAGGACCGGGTAGGGGTTATCCTGAAGTGCCTTGTTAATAGTACACTTATAGTCTGCAAATATGCGCACGTCCCCATTAGGCTTCACCGGGGTCATGATCGGCATTTCCCATTCTCCGTGGGAAACAGGTTCCAGCACCCCCTGAGCTGTGAGGCGATCTAGCTCGGCCTCGATCTTAGGTTTTAGTGCAAACAGGACCCGCCTAGCCTTAAGCCTTATTGGTCGCACTTGGGGGTCGAGAGGTAAGGATATGGGGGCCCCCTTATAACACCCCAGGGCCCCATCAAACACTTTCGGGAACTCTTTACGCACGTCGTCGAATCCCCGCGTCCCCAGCTGCTGCACCCCCACTATTTTTATTCCCAGCGGCTGGAACCAGACTAGCCCCAAAAGTGTGGTGAGCTGCCGTTTGACCACCAGTATTTCGAGGTTGCCCCTGAACCCCTTGTACTCCACCCCCACCGTTGCCCAACCCAGGACTTGTACAGGGTTCCTTTGGAAGTCCCGGAGCACGAAATCGGCCGGACGCAGTCTGGGCTGGCCCCGCGAGCACAGCCTCCTCAAGGATTCCTCTGATATTATGGATATGGAGGAACCTGAGTCCAGTTCCATCAGGCAAGGCTTGCCCTCTATCCTGACTGAGACCTTGACCTTGCGGGGGGTCTCGTCGGGCAAGTTCATTACCTGTACGCTGGTCGATGCTGTTGCGTAGTCGCCTGTTGATTCCTGGTTGGCCCTTGCTATGTGGACCGGCAGGCCCTTGCTATGTGGCCCATCTTGCCGCAGCTCCTGCAGACCACGTGGCGGTAAGGGCAGCCCCTTCGCTCGTGTTGGTCCCCGCAGCTGGCGCACCTGGTCGAGGCTGGTCTCTCCGTCGCTCGGGGTCGCTGGGTTGCTTGTGGGCCGGTCCCTGGTTGGCGGCGCAGCTGGAGTGCCTCCTCCTCCTCCAGCCCGTAGGGGTCCATCTCTCCCTGGTGGACGGTGTTGGTTCTTGTTTTGGGAAAGGTCCTCGTGGACCACTCGAATGCCACTGCCTCGTTGAAAGCACTCTGGAGGGTGAGCTCTTCTCTCGCGAACAGCTTCTGCTGCAGCCTCTCGTCCTTCAGGCCCCAGACGAAACGGTCTGCCAGGGACTCTTCCAGCTGTGCAAAGCTGCATTTGCCAGCGATTTGGCAGAGGGCCGCCAGGTAGTCAGCGGCCGACTCTCCCGCCTCTTGGTCCCACTTGTGGAAGAGGAACCGGCGGGCTACGCATGAGGGCTGTGGCAGGAAGTGCCCGGTAAGGAGCCGGACTATCTCTTCGTAGGACTTCTCCATGATCCTCGCGGGGGCCGAGAGACCCTTGGCGATCTCGAACGTGGCCGCTCCGCAGACGCTCAGGAGGAAGTCCCGCTTCATGCAGTCTTCATTATGCGGTTTGCCCGCAGGTAACATGTCTCCCATCCCTCCGGAGTAGCGGGGTTGAATTCTTCAAGACGGCCGGTGGTCCCGCTCTGGGTAGCCATGGTGGCTGTGGTGGCGGCCGTGTTCGGTCAACGGGTTGCCTTGGTCGTCTCTGTTGGATCCGTTTGAATTTGGTGGGCTAGCATCCCATGCTCGTCGCCACTGTAATGTACTGGAAACCGAGACGGTTGGAAGGCAACATTCTTTATTGTGAGCACATTACAAAAGTGGGTACACGTGGCCGGGGCCCCGCATATATACATTTCCCCGGACGGCCCCCCTGGTCCGACCAGGCCAATCCTGGTCGGTTAACTTCCCGCCACAGATGTTGAAGGGCGGGGCCACTGCGAGCCACATCCGGGAACCCGAGGGTCTCCCTTAGGTGACCATTGCCATGCGGCCTGGCCACTTATGAACAATACATAACAGAAGCTGTCCAGTCCTTTCCCAGACATTTACTTGTCTTGAATTCATCAAAATAGCCCAGTAAAATGATAATAGTAATGGCATCATGGCTCAGTAGCAGAGCATCACTTTTGCATAAAGAAAGTCTCAGGTTCAGTCTCTGACATCCCCAGGTAAAAGTAACAGGTAATGTGGAAGACCTCTGCCTGAGTCCCTGGAGAGTAACTGCCAGCAAAGACAACAATAACCTTGATAGAACAATCAGTGTGAATCAGAATGAGGCAGGTTCATGTGTGTGGGTTTGTGTGTAACCTCTAGAATATTGCAGAGCTGCTGCGTCATTACTCACCACACCATGTCAACCAAGATCAGCAAGAATATTGTTGAAAGAACTTTCTGTACTAGTATAAAACTGTTGCATGGTGGTGACAATGGAGAGAAGAGGAGAGCACTGCAGAGTCATGGCTGGTTTGAAAGTGCAATGGATAGTAATGAGATTTATTATCAAATCAAGATAGCACCCTTTGATAGGAATCACTGTAGGACATTTGGAAGGTTTCCAAGGTGCAGCACAATCTGTTGTTGTTGGTGGTGGTAGAATTTTTTCCCCAAATGAAACTGAAATGATGCTCCCAGCAGCTAGGTTTGCCAGCTCCACTGCAGCTCAGCTGGACAGCGGGAGGACATACCCGAGAAACTGAGGGGATTTGACTAGCATCCCCACTGTGATGGCATTGTTTCTAATGTGACAAAGAAGTGACCATAGAGTTTTGGTTGAATGTTAGCATGATGATGTCACTTCCAGTTTGCACTGAAAGTGGCATCATTGTACCTCGATTCACTGATTGCCCCCACAAAACTGTAAATCCTGCCTCCCCCATTTCTCACTGGTTGCCAGCTTGGCAATCCTAACCTCCACTATTATATCAGTCCCAAGTGCCATGTTAAGTAAATTGATTGCATAAAATAAAATCTGGGCTTTGCATAAGAAAACTCACTCTGACAATGCAAATTAGATTTCAGAAAACCAGTCACATATCAGCATTTTAACTAATGTCAGAGTTCGGTCGCTAATGAGCTGTGACACAGAGAAATATTCCTGTTATAAGTCAGGAAGGGAAAATGAATTGCCAAATGAATACAAAGACACCTACTCAGAAGGTTTAATTTTATCTAGTAACATAGGGGGATTTTTTGTTCAGAATTTATTGTCATAGGCCAGGTTTAGTGAGACACTGTGCCACTCCTGCCGCTGACACCATGAAGGAGAAGAAGGCTTTCTCTTTTCTCCTGTTCATTGACAGCAGTCATGGTAGTGATGACAGGGCCTTACTAGGGCTGTGACACAAACATCTTCAATAATGTCATTATCCTGCCTCTTGTTGGCTGTCATCAGGCAGAAAGGCAGCATATTAATATTGTAAACGAATGACCAAATAATTATGCCAATCCTGATCTCCTGCCCAATGAAATTCAGGCCTGGTACACAGATGTGAGATCTGATCTATGCTTTTAAACTACCTAATCAGAGGGAAGAATAAGATTGCCAGCCCTTAACTGACACCCCTGGGAGCTTTGGATGGTAGAGCAAGATGTTACACAGTGCTGTGCAGTGTAGGGTTGCCTATTAAAGATAGGAGATTCCTGGAGATTTTGCTGTACAACCTGGGAAGGGTGGAGTTTGTTGAGGAGAGGAATCTCTGTGCTGTGTAATGTCATAAAGTCCACCTTCCAAAGCATCTACTTTGTCCAAGGAATCTCTGTGATTTGGAGTCAAGTCATAATTCCAAGAGACCTCCAGTCCCCACCTGTAGGCTGGCAATTTTAGTGCAGGACTGAGATGTCACTTCTGGTTGCATAAATAGATGTAATGTCACACATCTCTACAGTGCTCTGGCAATCTCCCAATACTTTGTCGTTTTACTGTAGAGATCTGGGGGATAGCTAAAGCATAATTTCTGGTTATGCAACTTGAAGAGAAGTTGTGTCAGGCTGTGACAGCAGCCCCCTCCCGTTTTTCTTCCACTACTGCACCAGAGATGCTGGAAGACAACGATGGGAGACAGAAGAAGAAGAAGAAGAAGAAGATCCATTATGCAGGGCATTTTTAGTGTCAGCATTCTCACTGTAGAAGTTTATCAAGTGACGTCTCTAAGTCTTTCTGTCTAAAACATTCATCTTTCAGAAGACATTTCAAGCGCTCAGCTGAATGTTCTAGTATTAAATACTACTGTGATCTTCCAGAACATCTGCTGGACTAATTTTATTTCTTTCACTTGTTGATATGAGGGGTTTTTAAAATTGTTTTTAATTAATTTGCCCTGAGAACTTCATACCAAAAGACAGTATAAAAATCCATTACTTTGTCTGGGGGAAATGTTTGCATGGCTCACAGGAAGTACATAGGTTTTTATTAATGGCACTGTTATGTGATCTTCTAAGTTTAAATCACCTGCTAAACTAGGATCTTCTGTTTCTACGGATGTATTCATGGGAGAGTTTCTGTGGCAAGGGGCAAATCTAGGGTAAATCAGTCTCTGTCACCGAGAGAATGCTGTAATGATGCACACTGACCATGGTACCAAGGAGGATATGACTTTGAGAAGAACATGGTTTCCTAGGAGGTCCATTTGAGTTGTTCTTTGTCTCCATACACCATAACAAGAGTCCATGGGTAAATTCTTTGGCTTCAGTGAAAGGTCTGAAATAAAATTCTGCACAAGTTACCAAGCAAAATATTAGACCTACTACTGAACTCTAACTTAGACATCAGCATGTCTTTTTGTGGAATGTGGATGTTTTGCTCTTTTGAGCTTAAAGTGCCTCTTTTTGTGCTGACTTTGCCCTTGTGTTTGGCATGCATTCTCCCTTGGGGAAAACAGAGGAAAGCAGATCACCTTGTGAGTTGGCAAAGACTACAGTAGTTTTTGCAAACAATAACACTTGGACATATATCTCTTCTAACATGCTGCCTGGAATTTCTTTCTGCAGTATTGTACTGAAAAATCTTGAAAGAACTAATTACTGTATATGCTGACTAATGATCTCTCCTGCATGGATACACGCTCACATGCATCTACATAATAGGTAAATTATAGCATTCATACTATCATAGCACACAAAGAGTGATATTTAGTTGTTTTGCATATTTTGTGGGAGTCTAAAATGATTGAACATGTGAACCAACTAGCCAAATAACAGCTTGATTGTACATACAAATATAATCTATATTTGCAGGCAGCATAAGGACTCTTTAAATGTCGAGTTTGAATATGCTACCCTGGGTCAGGTCTTAAATACTTATCAGTGTCCTCAACAGGCATATTTCCTTATTGTCAGAGAAACTGAGTAATTAGCATCACAGTGGGACACAACTTTTAAAAATTATGGTGACCACTATTGGGAGCCATGCATGCACAAGGTCTTCCTATTATTCATCTATTTACAAGACCACTCTAACTTTGCACCCAAGCAGCTATGTACATTTCTGATGTACCTATGCATCTCCTGTAGAATTCATAAAAAGAATAGGGAAGGCCTGGGTAGACTAAGCTCCTCAGGAACAATGCAGCTTACTTTGGAAAGTCAGTCCACATATGACTAACAGCCATACAAATTAAGGGTTTGCAGTGCAATCTGAACTTGTGAAAGAGGAGGTTGGGGCAGTTTTACTCCCTTCTTTCTCCTCTGTGCAGCCCCTAACCCATGTGGCTATTATTCTATGCCTCTTCCGTGAACCCAGGAATCAACTTTCCTAGGATCAAAAGGTTATTAGGGGCCTGAGAGCATGAGAAAGATCCATGATTCTTTCACCAATGGCTCTCTGGATCCAACCCTATGACTCTTTATTTTTGCATCAGTTTCATTCTTTCATTAAAAATAACACATTGCCAATGTTACTTTTGCATCACTTATGTATAAAATGTATACAAACAATGCAAAATAGCATTTATTTTTTTTTACGAATAAATGGCATTAAAATAGTGTTAAAGAAACAAAAAAAGAATAATCAACAATAGGGAAAAAAAAGATTCTGAAGGTAACTGCAACATACAAAAATAAAGCATATATGTCCACATCTGCTCATTCCAAGCCATGGTTGGGATACTCCTGATGGGTAGAAGTGAGATTCCTCTTGTTTTCTTAAAAGCCATTCAATTCAGTGTTTGAAGTACATCTAGAAAAGCCACTTGCACTGAAAACTGATCTATTAAACACCTTCCTTTCAAACATCAATGACCACTGTGGATGACGCTATCCACTTTTTGGTTTACTTTGAGGGGGCTCACAATGGTGAGTTTTTACTACAACTGTCTTATTTTACAAGCATTAATGAACAATTAGCCAGCACTAGCACTCTTTCTATCAGTAATCCCATAGTAGGATCGCTAATCTTCGCCACTAGCGGCTAATGATGAAGGTCTCTTAAGCTTTACTTCTTATCTCAGCCAGTTCTTAATACTTGCATAAGTATGCTCTCTGAAAAGGGGGGCCCCCTACTGCTCTGTAACTTGAATACAAAAGGCTGGTGAAATTTTTGAAGGGTTTGCTGTTCAATAACACTTCTCTGCTTGTGTTTGCCTCTGTACTACAACAAACACAAGTGATCAGCAGAAGACTACGGAGGTCATTGGGAGGGCTCATCGTCTCCATACATGTTTTAATGTGTATAAGAATGTATTCATGCTCTTTTCTACCTATTCTGGTGCAGCCCAAACACAAGTGCTAAACTATGTGGACCAGGGAATAGGAGATGAGAGAAGAGGCCAAATACAAACACTATTTTATTTCAAGAAACAGGTTTGCCTGCTTGCATGGAATAAAAGAAACACTGGAAGACTGGTTGCTATTGAAAATGCATCAGGGTATCCTAAAATTTTAGGAGAAACAATTCACTTGACGTGTTGTACCCCATCTTTGATTTCTACCATTTGAATTATGCACAACTTTTCTGAATTCTCTTCAGCACTGTCACCAAAATTTCACCTAAGACAAATATTGAAGCAAATCTGGTAAAAACATCTGAACATTTTAAGGAAGCTAAAAGTAACCAGTATAATTTCTCAGTTTCTCACTAAAATGAATTTCTCAGCTTCTTTCCTAAAATGAATTTCTCAGCTTCTTTCCTAAAATGAATTTCTCAGCTTCTTTCCTAAAATGAATTTCTCAGTTTCTTTCCTAAAATGAATTTGGATGGAAGGCCAAAGGTATTTCAATAAGACAGGTGATTTCCCCCCAGCAATGTTCCAGCATCACTAATATTTTTCACTGTATCTTTTATTTAGTTTTACTCACATCATGTTGCAGCTTTTTTGTAGTAAGTGTTTCAGGAAGAGGGGGTGATTTCTACACTTTAAGAAAACATTGGATTTCACTGGAATTAGCTCTTGCACCAGTATCAATACAAAGAATTCTACTAAGAGCAACCCAGCTACATCAGGATAAAACCACTAGATACTGGAATATAATTTCCAACAGTGTGCAGAAGAATTGAAGGAGGAATGTACAAGTTTATTTGAGGATGTGTTAGGATACCCAACAATGATCTATCAAGTTCAATAGATGTTCCACCTGGCAGTTCTCCTGCCTCAGAGCTCTTTGCAGGCATGGAACAGAACGTGGTATTTTTAATATGCAGTTATGTACCCCACTCTGTTCAGCCTTTACTTCCATTTCAGAATAGGATAAAAAAGATTGTTTGTGGCCAGTGATTCCCACTTGAGTTCAAGAAGCCTTACAAATATTTTACCATAGTCAACATTTACAGCTGATAGTTTGAGTCCAGCATCATGTTTCTGTGGGCAAAAGGATTTCAGGCCATGGTGCATGACTTTCTTGCCTCCCACCTCTCACTTCAGCCCATAATGCCCCCTGAAAGCAGCATTTGGGGCTGCAACAGAAGAAGGGCATGAAAATCATGTTCTGCAGGTGCATATCCTTCTGACCACTGAAATGTTTGTAATGTGAAACCCTCCCTCCCCCAATAAGGGAAGCATTCATTTTAAAACAAACACATGGAAATGAAAGGTCTCTTTGCTTCTTCCAAGGCAATCCATTGATCACTAAATCACAGGGCTATACTGAGACGGCTATTGCTCCAGGCACCCCCAGTGAAGACATGAGACAACAGTATTGGGTTGGCCTCGTTTATTTAAATAATTAATTATGCAGGTCTATGTCACATCATTATCTATGCTAACATATTTTAATGGGTAGGCTGTCCTAAGCAGGCTGACAATGGCTACCTTTGTTGGGCAGACCCATCTTGACTGCAAACTTGCCCCGTGTCTTTTGCTGGCTTCATTTATCATTGCCTGCACAGATTGGGCTAAGAGATGCCCACAGCCCCAGGAACTTCCCCTGAGGAGCTGCATGGCCACTAGCAGCTTCAGAAAGAAGATGCTCAGTACTGACAGCACTTCTTCCCAGCTTCATCCAGCTGCACCCCACTGCGCAGCCAATGGTGAGCGGTTCCAGACAGATCCTCCATCACTGCTGATGCCTTAGACTGCTTGCCAGTTACCTCTACTTATTGTGATCAGCTCACCCTGTCCATGCCATGCAAAGCAGCTAGCCCTTTGCATCACCTCTAACATCCTGTAGGCCCAGATGTAGATCTGCCAAATAGGCATTCCACTCTTCTGTAGAAAGATGCATGCCATATTCCCTATACTGGTGTGGCATATCCTCTCTAATGGATACATATGCACCTCCACCATCCAAAATTACCCAATGTGCCAAATAATTAATCTTGACCCTTGCATGCTTGATCCAAGCAGGCTTCAGGCTCCCCTCCTGTGACATATTCTATACATCTTCCTGTGTAGAAAATCAGACCAAACAATAATGGTCCCAGGTAACAAACTTTTAACCTGTTTTAGGTCTCTAAATAGTTTCTTTAGCGTCATTCTTTTTATCTGCACCAGATCATTTTTACCTAGATGCAGAACAAGAATATTAGGATTCCTGCCCTCTCTTAAGACCTGGTGGAGGGACGGCAGAAGCTGAGTCCATAATATTCACTGGATGCTGGCCGTGGGATAGATCTCATTTAACAGTCTGCTGTTCTCTTGCTTGTTCAGAAGATGATGAAATGACCCACCAGCAGCACCCTGATCAGGCTTCTTGATATGCTCAGACCTGCAAAAATATATATATATATTTAGCTTTATCTTATATAAACTTTAAACTCCAGTGACTGCCACCTGTCAATTCACTGAATCACTTGCCCTGGCATTCCCAGCCTAGCAGTGTTTTGTTTTTTGCTTTTTTTTTAGCAGGAATACACAGGAACACAGTTCTGGCTGGTTTGGTGTCAGGGGGTGTGGCCTAATATGCAAATAAATGTGAAACAATGGTGACATCGGGGGGGAGGGGTAGCAGAATATGCAAATGAGTTCCTGCTAGGCTTTTTCTACAAAAAAAGGCTCTGGAAGCACCCATTTGAAATGAGTGGGTCCCAATTCCCACGCAGCCCTTCAGCCATCTCTTTTGGGTGAGGCCATCAAAGGTGACCTGCCTCTATGTTGAAATAGGCAACCTGAGCCTTAGCCCTGAATTCTCTGCATTCTGTTAAAGGTCAAAACCATGACTCCTCTGTGGTTCCTAATACAACATGATTTAATTGCCCAATTGATCTATTGAACCTATGAATCACTAATTTTGCCTTGTCCAACCATGTGCAGATCCTAAACTTGCAGTACTGCTTCCCACTGACTGATGGCCACTGACTGATGGCCAAGAATTCCCCAATGCACAACACTGCATAAAAAGCAGTCAGTGATGCTGCACAAAAAAAGTTCAGCCTAAACCCTATTGCTACACACCCTATATTCCCATTCAAAAGCCTCATAAACTCAGTTCATATAACTCTCTCACCACTCCATATTTTCTTCAGGCAAACAGCTCTCCCTAATTGTATCTGTCTCTATGTCCAGGAATAAAAGGCATTTCTCAAGCCCTCAGCCATTTCTTCTGATGAAGGGACTCCCAATTCCAAAGCCAATTCCTTAAAAACAGTTATAAGTCAGGCACACTCATCAGAACTGCCTGGACTTGTAAATAAAAAACCATCCAAGTAATGAGTAACCTTATCAGATCATGCTTTTTCTCCAAGCATCCACTAAAGCATGGTACTAAAGTATTCACATACCAAGCAAGATATCGAGCGATCCACAGGCAATGCCTTATCAGAATAAAAGTAACACTCACACTGAAAACCTAATAAATCTAAATGTTCTAGGTGCACTTATAGAAGTCTAAAAGCTCTTTATATCATGCTTCTCCATTGTTGCACCGGACCCACAAGCCCTAACCATATCCATCACATCAACTGATACATACCATACAGAGCAAAGTTCATCTGGAATCCCATCATTAATTAACTCACCCTTTGGGTGAAACAGGTGATTTATAATCCTGTACTCCTCTTGAGCTTTCTCTGGAACTACATCTAATGGAAAAACCCTAAAATTTTGTAATGGAACTGCTAAAAAAGGCTGTAATTCCTGTCCTCCCTTTTCCCCTTAGGTTACATCTCTAACTACTTGTTCTAGACCTATAACTAATTTCAGATTTCTTGGTTGATAAATGACCTAGGGTCCAAGTAAGATATCCCAAAACCTTATTTAAATCTGTTGCTAAATAAACCGTATCAATCCAATTGGTCTGAACACCAAAAAAGCATTTCAAGCCAAACTGGGCTGGATGCCTTTTGGAGGTCTACTCCCTGAACCACCTCTGAACCTTTTCTGGGCATCCATCCATCTTTTCAAAGTATTGCTTCTCTGAGGATGGAACTGAGAACATTGCTGAAACTGTGAAACTTATATATGTTTTGCAAAATTAAAAACTAAAGCAAACCATCAGTTCTGCTGTTTGTTCATCCAATGTTTCTAACAGAGAAAGGGTCTGGATCTAAGTCCTTGGATGGAGGTGGAGCGAGGAGAAGCAACACTGAGGTATCGAAAACTCTGGTGTCCCCTTCTACACCAAAATTCAGTTTTGCTTGGCAATACTGCTGAATGTGTGGCTTTTCAGAATCCTGATAAGATGAATGATAATTGCTGATACTCCTGACCAAGACAGAAAATAATACAGTGGGCATTTTCACACTGACCTTAATCGGCAGCGACGCCCCTCTTCACCGCGCAGGATCTGCGCGGATTTCGCACCAATTGCCGCGGAGCACCCGGAAGAGCCGCAAAGTCCCGCGGCTTTTGCGGCACAAATGGACACTGGGTTTTGGCGGTTTCCATTTGCGCCGCAAAAGCCGCGGGACTTTGCGGCTCTTCCGGGTGCCCTGCGGTAATTGGTGCGAAATCCGCGCAGATCCTGCGCGGTGAAGAGGGGCGTCGCTGCCGATTAAGGTCAGTGCGAAAACGCCCAGTGTGTCATAAAATCTTCAGTACCTTTAAGCTGTGTCAAACCCAAAGCATATATCTAACTTTAATTTTATATTTCATACTGAGCCATATGAAATCTTATTTATTGGCATCAGAATGGTTCATGCTATATATTATGGCAATGTAAAAAATCCCATAGTGGGACCATTAGGCTTGGAGTTCCATTACACTGCTGATTTAATGATTAAAATATGGATATATTGTACCACACTGTGCACAGGACGTGTTTTAAAGCTGAATATGATAATATTGGGAATCTAATTCTGATGCTGGGTGAGGCTTTGCAGAAACCTGAGATGATTTGAGAAAAACAAACAAACCCTGACATCCTGCATCAGGTACTAAACACTTTACTGATAAGAGTTGCAACAAAGTAAACAGACTGTAGACAGCAATTGTGTATCAAAATTAAGCAAATATGAAAGAAAAAAATCATGCCAAATTCCCACTTTACAGATATCTAATCTGCTAAATAGTCTTTCTTCCTTTCTTTTCTTGTCTAAATTGTATATTCATTATCCAAATTGCCTGCTCCCAAAGTGATAATATAGTGTGTTGTAACATGCCCTGACAGGACACAAATTGACTCTTTGTGCTGAAATTCTACACAGGCAATGTAAAGGAAATATCTCACTCTATTATCTGTTGTCTGTATGAGCCAACAGATTACATGGTTCAATGAGTAGTTGAATAACTTTTAGACAGTTTGCTCATATCTATTTACACATTTTCCAGGGAAAAAATACATTAGCACCAGAGAAAACGTCTCTCTCCCTTCCCCCTTGTGTGTTTGTGTCTCTATCTGCATAATATATTTCAAATGAATACATGAGAAAAATCAGATACTTTTGCTGTCCATCTAAGAATGTTAGAAAGGGTGACCAGATAAAAAAGAAAGTACTTTTAATGGTTGTATAAGGGAAAGTTTTGATGTATGCATGCCCCTTTGAGGTCATATGCAGCCAATTATCAGTTTGGTGGCCCTATGTAGCCTGGAGGAAGCAGCAGCTGCCACCGGTGTCAACCAGGAATGCTCAGTTCACCAGCTCACTATTTGTTCACTAGTTGTGAACAGCACACTTAAAACAGTTGACAAACCTACTATGTTCAAACAGCACACAACACAAACAGTTCAGTCATGCACGAAAGACAATGGCACATGTGCAGTCACATACTTTCTTGCATTTTGCCTATCTGCCTCAGCCATCTCCACATTGGTTGTCTGATACATTCTTTAAACACATGTCATAGTCACAGCAGCTAGTAAGATGAGTTAGTTAGATGATCAGACTAGGACCCCTTGCAGACCTTCCTTCTGGCCAAGTCCACTTTTTCAGGATCGAAAGTGTCATGACACCCAAGCAGCTTTTTAGACACAAGGCAAAGATCTATAGGTTAGACATCATTGAATGGTATAGCTTGGTCCCTTTTTGAGCAGGTAAGTCATTCTCCCCCAGATGTATAATTATCACATCAGTTGGGCCAGGGATGAAGACTTGTCAAGAGATGGTGTCCAAGGGGGAGAGTCAACACATCCCTCTGTTCCCCAGTCAGGTGATATGCAGCTGGTTGTCAAGTCCCCCCATCCAGAAGAAGAAGCATGTTGACCAGACCACTAGATGATGCTCTGTCCAATGATCCAAGTGAATTTAAGATGACCTGTACAGACTAAGATTGAATGTTTATCCAGAATGAGTGGGTGCAAAACTCAGAAAAAAAGAGAGAGGCCCAGGGCTGCAACGCATTTGTAAATAACACTAACTAACTGGAATCTGGACAGGCTGGAACCATCTGAGTGAATGAGAAATGTTCTGTCCAAGGCTGGCCTAATGGTGAGGTAGTTGGCCATGCAGTGAACTTGGCAGGGCAGCTATTAGGGAACAGACATAATAGAATTTTGCAGCCCTTACAATGCTTTTAGACCAACATAGCAGTATTTGGAGCTCACCTTCCCATAACCTAGTGCCATTAAAAGCAAGGGACTGGCCAGAATCGTTATGGCAATAAGGCTCACACAGTTGACCAGGCCAACATTAAGGCAGCATTAAAAGAGGCCAACATAAAAGAGGCAGCATTAAATTAATTTATCTCAGAGTCAGACTAACAATGCCATGACAATTGCTTGAAGTGGCCTGATTATTACACCAAAATGTAATCTGTTTGTTATGAAAATATTTGCTCCAAATGAGCTGTGTCAGAATAAACTTGCAGAGAATCACCAGGGAATTCAGCCAGTTGCCAAAACACCACCCCATTAAATTTGTCCAGAAATTGAAGTCAAGCACTCAGATCCTCCTTGATGCCCTGGGTGATTCTACTGTGGTGATGAGGGGCAGAGATGCTGGCTGTGGATCAAGAAAGGTGCACACAGAAAGCTCTCCCAGAAGCCACCACCCTGCAAACAAAATTGAGGTGACCCAAAAGCAGGGCTGGCACCAGCTCACAGCAGGAGTGGAAGGTGGGCGGTCCCTTCCTACTAGTACTGTCCCTGAGCCTCCAACTCAGCTCTGAGGGGTTGGAGGAGCTCCTCTGGTCCCTCAGCACCCAGAAAGAATGGCACTTCCTGTCCTCGGTGCCCTCCAAACTTGGAGAGCGCCGAGGAGGGGAAGCGCCACATGTTTTTTCTGGGCACTGAGGGGTCGGAGGAGCTCTCCTGGCCCCTCAGTGCCCAGAAAGAATGGTGCTTCCCATACTCAGCACCCTCCAAACTTGGAGAGTGCTGGGGGGGAGCACTGAGTGCCCAGCGCAATAACATTTTCCCTGGGGTGGGTGGGCACACGTGGGTGGGCAGAACAACATGCACCAGGCCTGCCCAAAAGGGGCCTGCATCTCTTTGAGGATGTATTTTTTGCTATTGATGATCTGAAGCAATAAGGTTCTAAAGGTTGACAACTTATTGTTTGGAAGGCAGGACATGCCCAGATTGGAATCCAGTAGGATGCCTGGATAAGTAAACTGAGTATTTTCCCAAATAAAGGAAATCCTGAGTTTGGATGCCAGAATTTGGAATATGGAATTTGGAATATGGATAGGTGAGAAGTATGTTCAGCAGTCTCCACTGGACCAACTTGGAATATGGAAAGGTGAGAAGTACATTCAGCAGACTCCACTAGACCAACAAATAAGAAATTGTCCAAATAATACATGTCCAAATAATGCATGATGTGTGGACTACCAGAACAGCCCTTGATTACATATTCCAAAAAGCCTCCAACATTGTACAAGATATGGATTAACTCATGGGCATGGCCTTGTTCACATACCACACTGACCATCAAGCTTAAAGACCAGAAGGCAAAAATCTGTTGGGTGGATAGGCAGGAGGCAAAAGGCAGACTGGATGTCACACTTTGTCCAGTCTGCCTTTGTCCAGTTTGCCTTTTGCCTCCGGCCTGTCACACTTTGCCCTAAGGACATCTGGGCTACGTAATTTAACTAGGCAGACCACCTGATCACATACCTGACAGAACAAAACTCAGGTGGAATTTCATTTGTCTAGCATTGTGAATAATCCCATTTACTAAATGATCTCTGATTTGCCAGAATTATTTGTTTAACTACTTCTGGAAGCAAAAGCCAAAAACTGGAGCAGGGGGAGGTAGTAGCATCAAGCCAGCAACTGCTGCAAAAAAATAATAATAAAAAAGATGAAAAAGGTGGATGTTTGCATGAAGCGTTTTTTACTCTCATCTACCCTCATCACTATTTAAGGACCAAATGTAGAAAGGGGAGAATATGCTGGATATTAGCCATTAAAGATTTTTATACAACATCCTCCACCCTGGGGCTGAGTTTCAGGAGAGTAAAAACTCTGGAATAGTAATGACCACTGGCCTCTGACAGTGACACAGAGTAGAGAGGATAGTATTTATCAGGACACAATGGAACTGTAGCTCAAGCTTGTAGTGTCCCTTTTACATGCAATACATCTAGCTTGCAAAGCAACAGAACTTGGTAGATTGGTTTGCTTGCCTGCTTATTTGGGCAGCAAATTTAACTTGTTGAAGATGCTATTGTGACAGACTTTGGTGTACTCTGATTGAAATTTCAGCTACATAACCCCCCTTGAACTGTTTATCTTATGTACTTATTTAAATAACATTCGGACTGACAGTCTGTTTTTCCTGGTCTTTCTTGTTACATTTTAATGAATGCCTTATCAGCTGAAGCACCGATCCTACCAAACTTTGCATGTTTTTGATTTTGCACATAAACTGAAGGGCAGAATTCCAGACTGTGTCCATCATTCTTTTTTCCCCTTTTGAACAAGACTTCAAAATGGGTAAAAAAAATACAACCCAAACACAGGCTCACTTCTTGTATCTGTACAAATATGCAGAAAGAAGCTGGGAATGTCAAGTTTGAACATAGCCAAGTCTAATTGAAGCTTTAACCACTTTCACAACAAGAGGCAGTCGACACTAGCAAATCAGCTTCACTCAAGGGCAAGGAAGACTTTCAGGAATAGAAATGTGTGCAAATTATTCACTCTGAATAAATTATCCAATTAATTGAGGCCCCTTTTCTGTTCATGAATCATTCAAAAACAGCTCCTGACATCAACAAGGATAGTTCATTATTTGGACAATGTTTGCCAAGTAATTTGGATTAGGTTTTCATTTTATAGCTAGTTTGTTGCCTGCTTATTTTCTGTGGGGATTGCCTGCTACATTTGTCATAGATAGTACTTGCATAGATGTGTTGTTGGAGGTCAGTCCCTGTATGAATATTTGTCTAACTGAGCTATGTTTCATTTCCATCTCTTCTTGCATCAGTATGGAAACTGGAAACTGTCAACCACAATTTGCTGTGAACCGCCCTGAGCCTGGTCTTTGGGAAGGGCGATCAAAAATTTACATAAATAAATAAATGAGCATATTCAAAACAGACTTGGGTAGCATGGCTGAAACTAGTGAATTTAATGTTTTTACTAACAAAATATGTAACAGAGCCAGTGTTGAACACCAAGTCAGATCTCTGCATGTATATGTAGGATGGACATCAATATTATGTTTAGTGTCATTTAATATCATCCTTTGGTCAATCCAGCATTTTACAGATGTGACCAGTCCTGTTCTGAAGGTTCAAGTCTCCATAGTTCTTTTCTCAGATTATTTTAGTGGGCTTTCATGTCTGGCACACATACAGAAAGAGATTGGTTTTCTTCTTTTGCTGCTTTCTTGATATAACCTCCTTCATCCAATCAGTTCTCTGACATAATATTGTGCATATACTGTAGTTTAGTTCCCTGATGACTGGGTTGGATCCTGCAGATCCATTATGCTAATAGCAGCACTTTCCCCTGGTGCAAGAAGTCTTTCCCTTGTGTCAGCAGAAAGGCTCCTTGGGTCAGAAGAAATTGCTTCCATTAATGAGAGGCTATGGCAACCTTGCCCCTCACATGCATTTCTTCCTCCATTTTTTCTTCCTTTCTGGGTGAACAGCCACTTCATCTATTTTCTTCTTTTCTGAAGATTTATGGCTGTCCCACCATGTCACAGCATTATATTTGGATGCTGGCTCAGCCCAGGAACTTGAGGGAAGAGACAACATCACCCTCTTAAACATCTGAAAATGGCATGTAAAAGGCTTTTTAAAGTTAAAAAACAAAAACAAAATATATTATTCAACATAGAGGGGGAAAGATCAGGTGAAATCAGGAGTAAAATGTCTGAGGTAAATCAATAATGAACTCTGAAGCAATTTAGTAATTTCATGTTCAAGTTTCCCACAAGTGAGAGTTTAAAGTTTTTCACAAAGTCTTAGACTCTTAGAGATGAAAGATTTTTGTTTCAGTGTTTCACTGCTGCCACTTCCACATGGGTTAGTATTGTGCCATTCCCATGATGTTTATATAAGGAACTAAATTGAAAATCTGACACAGATGATTACAAACTGGCATGGGAAACTAATGCATTTCTGCTAATATATTCATTGTTTCTGTCTGGTTTTTCTTGAGATTATACAGAATCCCACCGTCATTTGATCTGACCATTGATATGGATAAGACTATAGTCAGACCATTTGGTCAACTGCTATGCCATATACTTTCCATTCTTTCCTCTGTTAGACCTGCATTCATGCTTCATACATATGCAATGATTCCACCATATTATTCATCAATACCAGAAAATTTGAAGGAAGAAGTTACAATTGGCTCCCCAGCACATGTCCTTCACACATCCACAGATATCTGTCTTGCCCCCCCCCCCCAGGATGAAATAACGAGACAGACACCAAGTGATTGGAATAAAATTGGGCCACTTTATTAATTAACCTCACAAACAGCAAGGGTACCCCACCAGCGGCCTGGCCAGGGCTAGGGGTCACCGTGACCGCTCCCCTGCCATAACGGGCGAGAGATCCAGCCCCCAGGCCAGAGCTGAGCACCTCAGCTCCCTCCAGGCAGGCCCAGCAGGGAGGCCCGCACCAGAGGGCCCAAACCCAGACACACGTCTCGCCAGAAAGCACTCTCTAGCCGAGTCTCCCAGCAGTCTGCAATCTCCACCCGGGTCTTCAAACCCCAGGGTTGATCATGCCAGACCCAAAATTCCCCAAAAGGGGGATGCTTCACAGTCCTCCCCTGGCCGCATAGTGCCCTAAACCCCAAAAACCTGCCACTAAAGTGACCGCCTATTTAACAGCACCTCCCAATAGCCAAATCCACAATCCACTGCAATGCTATGTAGGGTAGGCAAAAAACACAATCTGGGCAATGCCAATCAGCCAGGGTGCGAAAAAATTCCTACCCGGCTCCTCAAAGCAACCAGCAAATGCCTACATAACATACAGGGTGTGTGGGAGGGGCTGAAGCAGCGCCCGACGCAGACTGAGAAGAGCGCAGGTCTGGCTGTCAATCAGCCAGACCTCGCCCTCCAGCCTGCGCGCCTAAATGGGCGCCCTCTGTCTCTCCCCATCCAGGGAGGCAAACTCGTGCCTCTGCAGCCCAGCCGCTGTGCTGAGGGCTGCAGGCACATGATTGCCCCCCCCCCCAAGGATGAAATAACGAGACAGACACCAAGTGATTGGAATAAAATTGGGCCACTTTATTAACTAACCTCACAAACAGCAAGGGTATCCCACCAGCAGCCTGGCCGGGGCTAGGGGTCACCGCGACCGCTCCCCTGCCATAATGGGCGACAGACCCAGCCCCCCAGCCAGAGCTGAGCGCCTCAGCTCCCTCCGGGCAGGCCCAGCAGGGAGGCCTGCACCAGAGGGCCCAAACCCAGATGCACGTCTCGCCAGAAAGCACCCTCTAGCCGAGTCTCCCGGCAGTCTGCAATCTCCACCCGGGTCTTCAAACCCCAGGGTTGATCATGCCAGACCCCAAATTCCCCAAAAGGGGGATGCTTCAAAGTCCTCCCCTGGCCGCATAGTGCCCTAAACCCCAAAAACCTGCCATTACTAAGGCCAAGTCTCTACTTAGGGCTTAGCGCCCACTGGGAGGCCCAAAGCCACCTGCAACCCTTGCTGCAAATCTCTCAGGAAAAGATGGGGTCCATCTCTCTTTTCTGAGAGATGGACCCCATCCCCTCTGTAGAGGTCAAGACATCTCACCAGAATCTCCAGATGGGGCAGATAGTGGCCCAACTCTTTCTCGAGCAGCTTTTAAAACTCCTTATTAGCCTTGTACCTGGCCCTTTCTACCGCTGCGGGGTCCAAAGCACAACGCCATACCAGGTGCGGCAGCATGGCTGACCACACTATGATGGTCCCCGGCCATCGCTCCCGAATGTGAAGAAAATCATCACGGGCCTGCCAAACTAAGGCCTTACCCTTCAGTAACCTCAGATCATTACCTCCCAGGTGAACTATTAAGACCTGAGGAGGAGGACCCACTCTATCACGAAACAGTAAAGGCAGCAGGCCTGACCACTGAAGGCCATGGTGCCCCTGCCACTCAATAACAGCGTGCTGGCTGAGTCCCAGCTGAGAGCCCACCGCAGTTCTCCGTGCTTGCAGAGCGGCCCAAAATACGTGGCTATGGCCGCAGATGAGAACTCGGCTCCGGCTCTTCTGGCCAGGAACAACAGCATCTAAAAAGAAAAAACAGTTAAACACCAACCGAACAGAACATTCCCTGAAACCCAACTCATTCACGGCCTAAGCAAGGCCGCACATAGGCCTTATAGGCCAATGAACGCCAATGCGCCAACCTCTGAATAAAGGTGGAATGATACCCCATTGCAGCAGCAGTTGATGCTGCCCCGATTCTAAAGGAGTGGGTCCCAAACTGCACCCCTGACAGCCCCAACTCACCCAAGGCTTGAGACATCACAGCCCAAAACTGGTGCTTCGTCAAAGGGGCACCCCCAGAATGACTAACCAAAAACCCATTCTGACTACCCCGGACTGCCACATAAGCAGCCAAAGCTGACACGGGACACAAATCAAGCTCAGAGCAACTGCCCAACTCCAACACTGTACCCCGCTGCAACTGATCCGTCTTAGAACGACGGACAGTAATAAATGCCTTACCCCCAGACAACCGCAAATCCCTCAACTGCAGCACCCTACCAGAAACATCGTTCCTGGATTGGGCCACCAACTTACTCACCCTAAGCGCCCCAAAGAAAGCCACCAAGGATGTGGCATGAAAAAAGCATGCCTCAAATAATGAGGAGCACACCCCATCCCACACCCTCTTCAAGCCACGCAGAATCAATGGCGACACCGGATTCTGTGTATCAAACCTAGGCCCAGCCTCCCTGGACCAACCCTCCAGCATCTTTCGAATACGAAAATCTGCTGTATCCTCCCTATAACCTAGCACCTTGCTGGCAAAAGCCAGCGCCGACAGGCGCCCCCTAATAGAACGCACCGCTAACCCCTTACCTCGCAGCAACACACAGTAATTGAGCAAATGCTCCACCGGGAGGGGCCAAACCCTGCGATACCCTACCTCTGCCCAAAAGTCCTCAAACTGCCGCACAGCCCGTTCATAAGACTTCCAAGTACTAGGCACAATGGCTAGACCTATCGCTCTGCACGCCTCGGCTCTCCAATCAGCCATAGCTCCTGGGGCATTGCAACTGGCTCTCTGTCAGCCTCCGGAGCCAGCTGACGAAACCTCTTCATCTGTTTACGAGATAGAGCATCAGCCACCCCGTTACTCACACCCGGAACATGCTTGGCTAAAAACAAAATGTTAAGCTGCAAACAGAGCAGAGTGAAGGCCCTCACCAACCGCATAACCCGCCCGGATTTGGATGTAAGGGAATTAATGACGTGGACAACCACCATATTATCACACCAAAAATGCACTGTGTGATTGGCCATATCCTTCCCGCACAGCCAAACTGCGACTAAAATGGGAAAGAATTCAAGAAACGTAAAATCTCGGTTCACACCCATCAGCACCCAGGAGTCAGTCCACGAAAGTAGACCCCAAAACCTAATGATCCTGCAGCATCAGACATGACCTGGAGCTCAGCTTCAAGCCTCAAATCGTCCCTACAAAAAGAGACTCCATTAAAGGACTCCAAAAATTCCCGCCAAACCTCCAAATCATCCCTCATGCTGCGTGTGACCCTAGTTCTATGCTGAGGCAAGCGTAATCCTGCCATAGGATCGCACAGCCTTCTAAGAAAAGCCCTACCAGGAGCAACCATCTTGCAAGCAAAGTTGAGGTGCCCAACCAGCTGCTGCAACTCCAACAACATAACTTTCCTCTTAAGAAGAAAGGTAGAAATCCTAGCCCTTAGCTCAACTATTTTCTGAAGGGGCACCCTCGACAACTGCGCAACAGTGTTGATCTCAGTCCACCAAAAGGTCGACCTCTGGGTTGGTCCCTCAGTCTTCTCAGGCACTAGCTGAACCCCCAGCTCCTCAGCCAGCTCAACGAAGCCAGACAGCAGCTGAGCACAATGCCCCAATCCTAAAGGACCCACAAAGAGGTAGTCATCCAGATAATGAATGACGTCCTACAAACCCACTTTCGCCCGCACAGCCCATTCTAAAAATGTGCTGAAACGTTCAAAAGCCGAACATGATACAGAGCAGCCCATTGGCAATGCTCTGTCCATGTAAAATTGCCCTTCAAAACGAAACCCCAATAGCTCAAAATCAGCAGGGTGATTTTCTCTTACTATCCTTACCTTGCCTGACATGAATCTTTACGCTCTAATATTCTTTAGTAAGCTTTGACTGTTCATTATTTCTGACCCTTTAAATGCATCATTATGAGCTGTTTCTGAAAGGATAAAATAATTATTTTTATTTAGTTAGAGTATAATGAGCTCTTTGGCATCCCTTTTTCTGTTTCTCAGCAGGTCCAGCTATTTGTACCTCAGTTAACACTCTCTTGAATATAATCAAATATTGTAATAAATCTCCCACAATAAGGTGTAATTAAATGTAACAATTCTGTTCAATGGCTTAAACAATTATGTAAATCCAATTGCATGTAGGCAATGAGATGGCTTGTGCTGAATAATATCTAGGCGGCTTTCCACTTACCTGCCTGGTGCTGGGTCCCTCTTCCATTAATACTAGCATAAATTACCCATGGCTTGTGTTCCTCTCTGAAAGACACAATCAACCATAACATGATCACAGAGACCTGACATAACCTGATATGATAGCTAAAACACAATAGGGAAAACATTTATTTTTGTATCTGATACCTGACAACAACTTAGATCTAGTGAGGAGCCAATTTGATTTTTTTGTGTCAGCTGGTGGTACAGGAGAGGATAAGGTTCCCACAGTGCTTACAAGTGGGCCAAACAGTCCAGTCCACTGACTAGGCAAATGAATCTGACTGTCTGCGGCAGTGATGCTCTGTATTCTTGGGCTTGGGGGGGGTGCAAAGTGGGAGGGCTTCTAGCCCCTCCTGATGGCACTTGGGTTTTTTTTTTTGGCCACTGTGTGACACAGAGTGTTGGACTGGATGGGCCATTGGCCTGATCCAACATGGCTTCTCTTATGTTCTTATGTTTTTAATACTGAACCTGTCTACTTGCATTAGACTGGGGCATCTTTTTCGTCTAATACAGATAACGTTGTTTTCTTGGGCCTCTATGACAGGCCAATGATGGTCTTTTTTTTAGTTTACACGCAATTTAAGGCCAAGCCAGGGACTGTTTTCTAAGCAACAGTTGTAAAAATTTTTTAGTTAACCTGAAGGATTCCATTAATGAAAGAACAAGAGAAGAAGAAGATATTGGATTTATAACCCACCCTTTGCTACCCAAGGGAGTCTCAGAGCAGCTTACAATCTCCTTTCCCTTCCCCTCCCCACAACAGATACCCTGTGAGGTAGGTGGGGCTGAGAGAGATCTCTCAGAACTGCTCAAGAGCAGAACAGCTTTTAGAGAACTTGTGGCTGACCCAAGGTCACATCAGCCATTCACATTCATCAGAGTCCTCATTTGCACATGTACATATCCCACTTAATTATTATTTTTGTATATTTGAAATATTTATATACCCAGCTTTCTTCCCTGACTAATTCAGGCTTCAGGCAGGTAACAACAAAACAATCTCAAGAAATAACCTCAATAAGTACAAACAAAAACTCCCTATAAAACATAGCGAGGAGAAAAGCATAGGCCACCAATGATCCAGTGACAGTCTCATCCAAAATCTTTGCTACTAAGATGCCCCAACTGGCCTCAGTTTTAAAACCCTCTCAAGAGTCCTTGAACACTGTCTTACATAATTCCATTTTGTAGTTTTCCAGAACATCAGTAAGGTGGGTACTTCCACTGGGAAGCTTTTCTGCAGTAAGGGGACCATTACCAGAAAAACCTGCTACTGAGTGCATCTTAGGGAAGAGAGAGTGAGACCATGAACAGGAGCTAGAATGAAGACTAACTGCCATTGACTTGTGAATTCCTTTAATTTCTCAGCTCACCTACCTCACAGGGTGTCTTTTGTGGGGAGGGGGAGGGAAAGGAGATTTTAAGCTGCTCTGAGATTCCCTTGGGTAGAGAACAGTAGGGTATAGAATTTTCATAATTATTGTAATTAATATGAAAAAGAAATAAATTCACAATCTAAACAGCTTGTACTGAAAAACCCTGCATTTTGCTCAGGTCTATTTTATTATTGCAATCTCTGCCTCTGTTGGTTTCACTTTTACAAGACAGCCAGTGTTGTTCTAATAAAAACATATAGGAAGCACTGTGTTCTTTAGAGGGATAAGAAAGAAAGACTCTGGAATTTCTTGATAGAATTGCAAGTTGTAGGCACTAGAATTACATACATGTGTAAGTCTGTGAGGTATTCCAATACTGAAGGATAATGGGGTGGGAATTTGTCTTTCTCTCTCCTCCCAATGCCTGTCTTGCATACCCACTGCTTTTCAAACTTTATCCTCCTATTCAAGGAAATCTACCTTAAGGCCCTTCTACTGCTGCCTGCCTGAGATTCTTGACCAAACACTTATATCACCAATGCCCTTGCCTTGTCAGTCTGCCTCTTCCTTTGGTAGAGTTCTTCAAGCTAAATAGTAGCAGTGCTGTTTGTGTTAATGTTTGGATTATTTCTCCCATGGGCTTTAATATTTAACATGGGTGCTTTCATTGCAAAGAATAAAAGGAGGATTTCATCAGTCTGAACCTGGAGAGTTCATAGGTCCTACAGTAGTGCTACAGCACCTCTCAATTTTTATCAAGCTTGCATGGAAAACCATGACAGTACTGACTCAAGAGAGGGGAGAGTCTTCCATTGAATAAAAAAAATAGCAAAATAAAATTATGAATATAAAACTAAAATTATGACACAAAACCATATGAAACAATCCAAAATGCAAGTTTGTTTTGGAGTTAATAACAAAAACAAAGAAACAAACTCCCATACATAGGTCCCATACACTAGGGATGGGCAAGGACCGGGAAATACTGGTTCAGTTCACAAACTGGTTTGAATTAAAAACAGCCTCCCAGTAGGCTTCCCAACCCTCCCGCCCTGGCGGGGGACCCCAGGGTTTCCACCCTCTTCCCCCGCTCCCCAAAAAAACGGAAGCGGGGGGAGGGGGAAACGGCGCCGGGGAGCATGGCGAGCCACCCAATCCTGGGCGCCGTGCCACTGCCGCCCCCTCCCCACCCACCACAGCTGCTCCTCCGAGATGGGCCCAGGCTGTGCCCATCTCGGAGGAGCAGGCAAAACCAGAGAAGGGGAGGGTGAGGCAGGCCAGGAGCATGGCGAGCCGTGAATCCTGGCCCTTCTAGGACCCGGACTTGCGGTTCACCACGCGCCCAGCCCGCCTCCACCCCCCCTCCGCTTCCACCCCAGAGGTGGAGCGGGCAAGGCCGCCGCGCCACTGCTGCCTCTTCTCTGCTTGCCATGGCTGCTCCTCCGAGATGGGCTCAGGCTGAGCCACGGTGAGCGGAGAAGAGGCGGCAGCTGCGGGGCGGCTCGCCATGCGCCATTTCCCCCCCCAGCTCCACCCCAGTGTCTCCTGGCTCCACCCCCAAAGTCCCCAGATATTTCTGTGGTTGGACTTGGCAACCCTACCCCCCGGGGGCCTAAAGGCTTGAAAATCACAGTGGATCTCCAGCTGACTCTTCTCTATATGCCCACCAAGTTTGGTGAAGATTGAACTTTGGGGGTCTGAGTTATAGACCCCCCCCAAAAGTTGCCCTCAGACAGTGCTTTTCAATGAAATGTCATGCACTGGTTCAGGAGTATACAAAATGGACCCTGGGTGAGCTAGAGGCACTTCTTCAGCCAAAGGGTGATTAACACATGGAATTCACTACCACAAGAGGTGGTGGCAGCTACAAGCATAGATAATTTCAAGAGAGGGTTAGATAAACATATGGAGCAAAGGTGTATTGTTGGAACTCTGTCTGGGGCAGTGATGCTCTGTATTCTTGGTGTTTGGGGGGCACAGTGGAAGGGTTTCTAGTGTTCTGACTCCACTGATGAACTTCCTGATGGCACTTGGGGGGGGGGTTGGCCACTGTGTGATACAGAATATTGGACTGGATGGGCCATTGGCTTGATCCTTCTTCCAGAGTCCCTCCTAGGGATGTCCTTCCATGTGCCCAACAAGTTACATGCAGATTGGATTAGGAAGGGGTCCAAGTTCAAGACCCCAAGCAAAGAACCCCCAGAGGCCCACCAGCACAAAGTGCGCCAACTATGGAGACCCACACGAGCGACGGGACTGCCCCATCACAACGCTGATTGTACGAACTGCGGAAAAGTGGGCCACATCACGCGTACTTGCAGGGCCAAGACCAACCGCAGGTGCCAGTCCACGCACCACGACTCAACTGATGCTCACATGACTGCATCGACCAGCATCCAGGTAATGAATTTGTCCCTAGACACCCCTGATAAGGTCAAGGTGTCGGTCCAAATCGAGGGTGCTCCCTGCATAATGGAACTGGACTCGGGATCCTCCATCTCCATAATCTTGGAGGAATCCCTAAGAAAACTCTGTCCCCGTGGCCTGCCCCGGTTGCGGCCTGCTGATTTCATACTGCGAGACTTTCATAAAAATGGATTTTGGGATGGGCCACTGTGAGGGTAGAGTTCAATAACTTTAAAAGTGCACTGGACATACTCGTGGTCAAGCGCCAGCTCACCACATTACTGAGGCTGGCCTGGTTTAGACCTCTGGGCATACAAATAGTTGAGGTGCAGCAGATACAAACGCACAATTTTGAAAATGTGTGCCGGGAATTATCAGAGGTGTTTGATGGGACCCTGGGATGCTACAAGGGGCCTCCCATCACCTTACAGCTCGACCCCCATATGAGGCCAATAAAGCTGAAGCCCAGGCGAGTTCCGTTCGTTCTAAAACCAAAAATTGAAGCAAAGCTGGACCACCTCATGGCTCAGGGAGTGCTAGAGCCGGTATCTATGCTGCATGGGAGACCCCCATAGTCACTCCAGTGAAACCAAATGGGGATGTGCGCATATGCACAGACTATAAATGCACAATAAATAAAGCGCTCCAGGACAACCCATACTCCATCTCAGTGGTCAGTCACGTCCTTGCATCCTTAGTCGGCTCTAAGGTTTTTGGGAAGCTGGACCTGGCCCAAGCATACCATCAGCTCCCAGTGGACGCCGAGACAGCTGAGGCTCAAACAATAGTGATGCACAGGGGAGTTTTCAGGGTGCGACGATTACAATTGGGGATAGTGTGGCTCTGGGAATCTTTCAGAGCAAAATGGACTCTCTCCTCAAAGGGATTCCCGGAGTACAACCCTTTTTCGATGACATTTTGATTGCTGCCCCGGACGCCGAGGGGTTCAGCTGCCATCTGTGAAAGGTACTCCGCTGCTTCCAGATGGCAGGACTTAAGGTGAAGCAGGAGAAGTGCTCTCTCGGGGTGCCAAGGGTGGAGTTCTTGGGGTTTGCAGTGGACACTGCGGGAATACACCCGACGGCTGACAAGACCAGGGCAATAGTCCACACCCTGGCCCCCACATGCAAGGTGGAGTTACAAAGTTTCTTGGGGCTCTTGAACTTTTATCATTCCTTCTTGCCCCACAAAGCTTCCCTCGCAGAACCCGTACATAGGCTCCTCGATAAACATGCCCCATGGGTCTGGGGTAAAAAGCAGGCCGCTGCTTTTCAGGTTGTCAAGGACATCCTGGTTTCCAATGCTGGCTCCACCATTTTGATGACTCCCTTCCAGTGATTCTAGCCCACGATGCTTCCCCATACAGGGTGGGCGCCGTCCTGGGGCACCAACTTCCGGCGGGAAGGAAGTCCCCGTGGCCTATTACTCTCGGACCCTGACCCCCACAGAGCGAAACTATGCCCAAATAGACAAAGAGGCATTGGCAATCATGGCAGGCGTGTACAAATTCAACAACTACCTGTATGGCAGGCATTTCACGATTGCCACAGACCACAAGCCGCTGCTGGGCCTCCTCTCCCCAGACCGCCAGACACCGCAAATCCTATCACAGCACATCCTGAGGTGGAACCAGTTCCTCAACTTGTACGCATATAAGCTAGTCCACCACCCCAGCAAAGCAATGGGACACGCAGACGCCCTCAGCCGCCTTCCGCTGCCCTCGATGGACCCGACCCGGCCCCTGCCCACCACATGATGCTACTGGAGACTCTACTGGAGAGACCCCTCCACACCGCTGAGGTAGCTCGGGCCACAGGCAGAGACCACATCCTCACACACGTTTTGGACTGGGTGGGAAGGGGGTGGTTCACGGGCAAACTGGACACTGATTTCAGGGCATTTGCATCCCGCCGGGAAGAACTGTCCATACACAAGGGGTGCATTCTCTGGGGTAGCAGGGTGGTGGCTCCCCCCCCCCCATTTTGGAAGCAAGTGCTCAAAGCCTTGCACAAGATGCACCCGGGGATAGTGCGTATGAAGGCCCTGGCACACAGCTATATATGGTGACCAGGGGTGGATGAAGAGATAGAGGGGTGGGTTAGAAGGAGCCAACCCTGCCAAGAGTCCCGGCCAGATCCGCCCAGCGCCCCCATCCACAGCTGGGAGTCCAATTGTGTGCTGTGGTCCTGGCTATACCTAGACTTCGCGGGGCCAAACCAGGGCCAAATATTCTTTATCCTGGTGGACGCCTACACGAAGTGGTTGGAGGTGATTCCTGTAGCTTCAACCTCCACCACGGCTGCGGTCAAAGCCTTACGGAGGGTCTTTTGCACCCATAGGATCCCCAAGACCATAGTCATGGACTTTTTCCTCACGGGACTTCCAGGAGTTCTGAATAGGTACCTCATCCAGCACATACGGTCCGCTCCCTCCCATCCAGCCACCAACAGCCAAGCAAAGCACATGGTGTGCACCACAAAGGAGACCCTGGGTCACATAGTACAGGGAGATTGGGACCACTGCCTGGCAGCCTTCCTATTTTGGAACAGAATCACTCCCAATCCAGTCACCGGTTTAAGTCCTGCAGAGCTGCTCATGGGGAGGAAGTTGACCACTAGGCTAGATAGGTTGCATCCAGACTGGGCCCCAGACCTCTGCAGCTCCCCTGAGACAAGAGAAGCTGTAGGGGGTTCTTTCCAGGGGATCCGGTCTATGCGAAGAACTTTGCAAGCAAGCTGGAGTGGTTACCTGCCTGGGTGCTGCAGGTCACCGGGTCCCGCTCTTACGAGGTCTTGTCAGAGGGGGGCCAGATCCTTAGGAGGCACATAGATCAGCTGCACCGCTGTACCTTGCCAGAAGAACAGGTAGAGACCGGGTGAGCGTGGAGTGGGGTAAAAGCGGTAATGCCACCAGAAGCCACACAGCCAATGCCAGCCTTGCCAGCTCTGCGGGTGGAGGAGCCCAGCAGTAGCTGGAGTGATCCCTCCCCAGAGCGACTGCAGGCACCGGTCAGCACTCTTCTGGCTTCGCCCCACAAGGAGGAACCAGCAGCCCCTGCAGCCACAGCAGTCGCTCCAGTTCCCCAGATAAAACCTAGGAGGTCAAGCAGGGAACGAAGGGCACCGGCTTACTTGAAAGACTATGTTTCTTGAACTAGGGGGAGAGGAGTGTTGTGTCTTGCAATTCGGTCCCTGAATTCACAACACAGCACGCGCGCATGCGTGCAGAGGTGACCAGTGGGAGACTGTGGGTTGCTGCACGTAAGGATAAAAATACACTCCGCCTATGAAGATCTGTGGCGGGAAGTTTAACTGGCCAGGATTGGACCTGGCCAGGTAAGAGGGTTGTTCTGGGAGATGTATATAATCGGGGACCTGGTCCTGCCATGCTCTCTATGTGATGTACTCACCAATAAAGCATGTTGCCTTTTGCAAGTCTAGTAACTCAGTACATTACAGAGGGGGTGAAAGGCAGGCTTCTAATGGCTGCCTTCCTGCTTGCCTGTCTATCTTCCTGTCTTTTCTCTGTCTCCCTGTCTTCCTTCCTTTCCCTTTATTTTATTCCTTTCTCCCAAACTTTAACATAACTCTCACTTCATTCTTTCCTCTCATTCTTCCTCTGTCTTTGTCTTTCATGCTTTCTTCCTTCTCCTTTTTATTTCTCTCACAGGCTTCATTTTGGGCAGAACCCCTAAATTTTCTTGCACTTTCTTTCCTAAATCCCCACCCCCCCAAATACCTGTTTTTGGGCTCCATTGTTCAAACCACCTGTGAGAATTTTGCTGAACTCACATCTTAGACAAACGTTCTCATATTTTCCCCCAGAAAAAATGGGGAAATAACCAAAACATATAAAGCAGACAGACGGAAATCGTAATCATGTCACTGTGGCCACATAGGAGAAAGTAATTTTAAAAGTATGATGGGAGGTGGTAGGTATGCTGGTAAGGTGACAATTGTAATTCAAGAAGCATGTTAAAGTAGCAGGTGCTGAGCTGATATAATTTAGTACACTTACCAGAGATGTCAGAGGTGTGTGGCATATGGAAAGAGTAATATAAATGAGTTGTGCTAATGAGTTCTGGCACCTCTTCTTCTACAAAATGACCCCTGCTCTCCAGGCCTGTAGTCAGAAAATTTTAGTTGGGGGGGGGGGGCAAGGAATAAAAATTTAGGTGGGAAGGCTACAGGGTGGGTGAGCGAGAAAGGTGGAGGGCAACTGAGAAAGGTGGTGGGTGGAAAAGAAAGGTGGTGGGTGGCCAAAGAAGGTGGTGGGTGGATGAGGAAGGTGGTGGGTGGCCAAGGAAGCAGTGGATGGGTGAGAAAGGTAGGTGAGGAAGGCAGCCAGCTACTGAGAAAGGCAATGGGTGGGCAACGAAGACGGCGGACAGGAGAGAAAGGCAAAAGAAAAAGGCAGTGGGTGGGCAAGGAAGGCAGCAGATGACTAAGGAAGGAGGGCTGGGTGAGAAAGGCAGGCGAGGAAGGCAGGGAGGTGATCAAGAAAGGCGGCTGGCCTTCCCCCCTTCCAAACCTTGCAACTGAGAAACACCAGACGCTTGCTCCAGGGCCCGCAGCCTTTGCAAGATAGCTGCGTTTGCCTCATCCTCCCCCTCCTCATCAGAAGTTGAAGGCAGCAGAGGACGCTTTTGTAGGGGCTTAGGGGCTTTACACGCCGGCTGTTTGCCCTTGAATTTCCTTGTCCCTTTTCGCCCAAACATCCTCCTGAAATAAGGACAGATGAAACCCACAACACAACCCAGAAAATAGATCCTGCAGACTGCTTGCAATTAACCCTCCTTCAAAAACCAGCCCTAAGATGGCTGCCAATTCAAAAAATTCAGCCCCTAAAATGGCCGCCAAAAATCAGTCCCTAAAATGGCAGCCGCCCTGAAAGAGATGAAAAGACGATGGCTGCCAAGCCAGATGAGGGAGGGGAACGTACAAATGAGGCAGCCACCGATTGACCCCCCCCAAAAAAAACTCCCCCCAAAAGCCACCCAGCAGAAAGCTCAGCCTAGCTGAATCACCAGGAAAAGACGGGGGGGGGGGGTTGGGGAAAGCCACATGAGCTGCCCTAAACAAAAATAATTTCAAACCAGACGCTTGTCCTGTGAAGCCCACTCAGACTGGTCACCACTGCCCTTTCACAAGCTCCACAACCAGCCCGCAATCGACCCATTCGACAGAGCCTGAACGGGGCCCGAACAGAAGCAAGAGCGCTCCCACGGCCCTAATTAGGCCTCAAAACAAGGCCTAATCCCTCCTGGCTGGCTCAGAGCACTTCCAAGCGCTCCCACTGAGCCAAGCTTCACAGAGGGACTGAACAGTGGGGATGGAGGCCTGGCCGTTACAACGCCCAAGCCCCGCTCCCTTCAAAGCACGCCTAAACAGGCCCGCTGCATCCTCTCTTCCCTCCAGGGCGGCAAACAGATTCCCGACAACCAAGCCGCGATGCAGCCAGCTGCTGGAAATTCCTTGCAGCAGAGAAATAAATGGGGGGGGGGGGAATAATTGCAGCATGGAAACCCCAGGCCCCTGATGGACTAATATTGATGAGAAATCTCATATGGCTGTGTGTATCATAGCCAAGAGATCCAGTGATCCTACCAGCAACACTTTCTCATGAATGCAAAGACAGCCAGAACTTCCAAACACCTGATGCAAACAAAGACAATGTGCACAGCTCCATCACTTATACACAGACCTGCTCATTGCAAACAGTGGAGATCTATTTCTCTTTTAGCAAGCAGCATTGCCTGTCAAGCTTGGGAAGGTTCATACTGGCATTTCCAAGGCTGCAGAAGACCACCCCAACAACATTTTGTGTGAAAATTTCAGGGGGGGGGATTTCTTCACTGAGTGCTTCCAAATTGCGGCAAAAAGCTTGGATAGATCTGTTCTGGGCGCATGATTCCTGAGCCTTGGCTCATGAATATCAAACCAGGCAAAGTTTGGCCTGGACTTCTAAGTCTGAACCGGTTCATGCCCATCACTATTATACATGATTTTTGTACAATCTGAAGTAGCACAATCCATTCAGGACTTTCCCACCTCATTTGATATTGGATTGAATCTAAGTTATTTGCTTATGATTTTACTTGTTAAAGCAAAAAAATATACTATCACAGCCACACTACACTATACAAAATTCACAGCCCTTAAAATTTAGGGGCCTGTTCAGACACAGTTTAATCAGTTGTCACTGCTGTTTACTACTGGATTAAAAATGGCTGATCAGACAGCAACATCTGCCTCTCAGTAGTCAATCATTGTTGCCCAATCCTTCTCCAAACCATATTATTTTGTTACTTGCTCCTTTGCGGTGTTTTTTTAGTTGTCCGGTTTCACCTCATAGTTTTCTCCATCTGGATAGTTCTGCTGCGATATTAACCAACTTCCGGATGCCTGAAGGCTGTCCCAGAGCAAAAGGAGCCACAGACATCCGGTTTATGGTTGCCAGTTTTTTTTACTACTTAGCAATATGCGCATAACCACATGATGGGGGAAACAAAACAAAAAAAAGAACTGCATGATGCCATTGTGTGGACGGCAGAAGACGGTTTCACCACGGAGTGATTCAAATTGCAGTATGGCAGTCTGATCGATAATATACAGAACAAAGATATTTGGAAAAGAACCGGGTCAGTTTAACACGGACTCAACACGCTTTGTGAACAGGGCCATTGTGTCCTATTTAATTTCAGTAGGGTGTTTTTCATTTTTTGTGTGTGTGGGTGTGATTTGATGGTGGAATTATGCAGTGATCTCATGATCTAAGATCTGCCAAACTTAACTGATCTGATTTTCATGCAAATGAAGTTTTATATTCTTTTTCTAAGTAGATGCCTTTATGGTAACCCCTTTTAAATGCAGTAATTATAGCAACTAGATAGATGCTAAATGCAGTTTTCCCAAGTCATTACAGCAGCTTCTTGAAATATTGCTCTAGTTTGTACAAGAAGGGCCATTGGTAGCATAGGGAAGAAACCATGAAGCCTAATCCTACAGTGAGCAGTTTGACAGTTACCAACTTGGCTTTGCTAAAACAACTGATAACCACCATTGCTCCAACTCACCAAAACTGCACTGAAAAACTGCTTGTCTGTTGCTCACCTTTCAAAAACTGAGGGAAAGCATTTGGCAACAACAAAAAAGTAAAATGGCATGTGCATCCAGATCCTAAACACCTTGCTTGCAAGTAAGCCTCATTTTTTCCAGTGGGGCATCGTCCCAAGCAAGCAGTTTTAGGCAGGGAAGACAGTGAGCAGTCCACAGCCTTGCCATAAAAAGGTTTTGCCACCCCTTTGAAGTGATTTGTAAATTATCATTTGGATTCCTCTGAGGATTTTTCTTTGTAGTTCTTATGAAAAAAACAAAAGGTACTGGTTGGTCCCCTATGCTGTGCACTACATCCCTACACTCAAAGGTCTCTTGCCCTAATCCCAAACTATTCATCCCAACACTTTGGCTGCCATCAATAGATCGACGATGGTTTTTAATGCCTTCCTTGAACTTGCCTTGTCTTCTATCAGCCAGCCAGAAGTGTTTTTTTTATCAGTAACAAAATTCAAAGAGCCTGCCCTGCAGCAATCCCATCGTGCACTTCTTTGTCAGAATCCTAATGATGATTTATATATACATAAGAGACAATCTCCAGCTGGAAAGACTGAAAAGCTTCCGGGTGTCTATACTGTTCCCTGACCCCAGACCTATTTTTACATTTTGATCTTGGGGAGGGTGCTGCCCAACTTTCAGAATCCTCCAGTTATCCCTGCAGTAACAAAGCACTCTCTTAACCGGCAGTAGCAAGGTTTTAAAACAGGGCACTCAGGATCAAAGTGCCTAACAAACTAGAGCATTAGCCACTGTGTCAGCCCTAGAGAGAGTCACATTAAACTGAACCATGAATACAGCTATGTTAGTCTAGTTTAAAACAAAACAACAATTAAAAATTCTAGTTCATTGGAATGTATGCCAGTTGTAGCCTAGCTGCATACTAGAACACAGGATTTGGCTTACAATGATAATAGAGTCGCCAGTCAGAAACTAGAACTGCAGAACCAATAAATATGGGGTGCTTCCCCCATACGCATCCCTTTGAACTGTTCTACAGAAACTGGATCCAAAGCATTTATCCTTTTGACTTAGGGCCAGTTGTTGCTCTTTTTTCTCCCCTACATGATAGCAGTTCTTTCTCCATACAACCATCCTCGGGCTCTCAGCTGCATGGTTTCATGATTCAATCTCTCCAGATATTAGAAATGTTTTCATATCAGGTTATTTTGTGATGGCTGCAGCAACTGAGCAAAGCATAGCTAGAATATCAGAAGTTGCTGCCAACTGTTATCTGTTTAGAAGTATCCATGTTTATGTTCCTCTATGGGCTAGTGCATAAATAATGCAATCCATCCATTAAGAATGGGTAAGGAGGGTTCAAGGATGGACCATCAGACTGCACACTCATAATCTATCATCATATTCCTCCTCCTTCTCCCCCTGCCCCTGCTAATTTCCTTGCCTTATCTCTAACAGCCTTGTGTATCTGTTTAAAGCTTATGTCGAAACTGGTCCCAATTATCTGAAACCTAACAGGGGTTTCAGTTAACTAAGACTGAGAAATTGAGGGCGTTTTCGCACTGACCTTAATCGGCAGCGACGTCCCTCTTCACCGCACAGGATCTGCGCGGATTTCGCACCAATTGCTGTGGAGCACCCGCGGCTTTTGTGGCGCAAATGGAAACTGGTTTTTGGCGGTTTCCATTTGCGCCGCAAAAGCCGCGGGACTTTGTGCCTCTTCCGGGTACTCCACAGCAATTGGTGCGAAATCCGCGCAGATCCTGCGCGGTGAAGAGGGACGTCGCTGCCGATTAAGGTCAGTGCGAAAATGCCCTGAGTTTCTTCAAGCCCTGATTTCAGATTTTGGTTAACAGCAAACCCTGGTTACCAATACCCATATTAGAGTAGTGCAGATGTGAGAGTTCACAATTTTTAAGGACAGCAAAGAAAGGATAAGGTGTATTCTCACAGAAGAAAGATGAAATTCAAGAAAAGAAACATACAGTCATGTATCCTACTCATGCTCAAAGCTGGAGTCCAGTAGCACCTTTAAGACCAACAAAGTTTTATAGAGAATGTAAGCTTTTAGCACACTTCATCAGACAATAGTATGGGATGGAATTAGCAGTCCTACATATATAGAGAGTGGGCAGTGAATTAGTATGCAAAATAGTGAAAATGTTTTTAGCAGGATGACAGGTAATCGGTTTGAGTCTGGTAATCGGTTTGAGTCGACTGAGCAGAAAAAAATAGCAAAGGCAACAAACATCAGGATTGGAGATTGATGTCATGTCATTAGGTCTCTTAACTGTAAAGAGTAATAACTTAGTCTGTTGTAATGTTCCATTGGTCTCCTCTAAAGCATGGGTTAAAATAACATTTTTCTGGGTTAACCATACTTGAGAGGTATACATCCACTGTATTCTAATGTATTTTTGTATTAGTGTTCGATCAAAGCAGACCGCAACTTCATTTTGCAGGAAAATGTTATTTACTCCTTTTAATCTTCTTAAAACTTTGTTGGTCTTAAAGGTGCTACTAGACTCCAACTTTGTTCTTTTGCTTCAGACCAACATGGCTGCCCACCTGGATCTATCTACTCATGCTCAGTTAATCATGGTTGTGGTTATAATGTCTATGTGATTGCAGGACTACATGACTGTGGGCACAAGAACTGTTTATGAGTGACTATGGCCAGGGGTATGAACCTTCAAATCAGCCTTACTAGTACATCTGCATGTACATTTTGCATGGAGTGTATGAAGAAGGAACCAATCTAATGTCCTGAAAGAGGGAGTCCCAAAAGACTAGGCAGAGCAACAGTTCAACAAGGGGTTGTGCCTGTGACATCCACCTTTGAAAACTGCAACTTCTTCTCATTGTCCATCTCTGTTCACCTTCATACTATATCACCTAGGAGCCAGAAGAGATAACATGCCTTCCTTCCTGATTCTCTAGAGCAGCACAAGTTCTTGAAAGGTTGTGTTTAAAGATTCCTAAGGAACAAGGAAGAAAGGAATATTAGGTACTGTGAGTCCCGGATGTGCAAGGGGTGGTGGTGAAGAAGAGGTCTTGAGCCATTGACTGCAACTCTCCAAAATTTACCACCAAAAGTCATCTCATTGCCTCACATCATCTCATTGCAGAAACAACCATGACTGACTGGGTGTCAATGACACAGCATTGCTTTGCACCCATCAGTTCTATCCATACTAAAAGGGAGTATGGGGAGCAAGACCTCTCCAGAAAAGATTGTAAAATTACAAGAGATGAGTTATTTAGTACTGAAAGCTGCACTGGAAATGGTACCCTTTATTCAAATATATCTCCACAAATATAAGGGAAAGTAATTTACTTCTTAAAAAAAAAAAACTGCACAAAAGCCAGCAATGCTGCAAAACAAGAGTTTTGCAATACTTGCTGCCATCCTTTACTTAGAAAAAATAAGAGACGGGGGATGAGAGAGGTGATAAATCTGGATTAGGGAAAACATAGGAAGGATAAGGTTCTGTCAATGAACTGACACTTCATTTTCCCTCCATTGTTGGCAAGCTGAAAAGTAGCATACTAGCAACTGGGATGATCACATGAAGGCGGGAAAACACAACGGTTAGGCTTCAAACAGGACAAAGTCTATTCTTACAATGCCTTTCCCTAAATCCAGATATTAGAGAGGACGGGAAAAAAGCAATGAGAAAAAAGCAGCTCACTCTTGGATAGCTTACTGGGGATACCGCAAAAGATTATGCTAATCTCAGCTTCATTGTCCGATGCAAAATGTTTTCATACCAGGTCTTTTATCTGTGGAAGAAGGGATGCACAACCTCTCAACTCTGTGACAGTGAGCACTTTCTGTGTGGTTTCTGAGTAATTAACACCAGCCCTGGACCTTTTCATTTATGCTACTCAAGCTTATGGCCTTTTAAAGATACCCACAGGGGAGCGTCCCACACCCTTTGCAAGTGGCCTAAGTCATAGTCCCAGCTTATCCCTCGATATAGAGAACATCTGCCGATTGCCAAAAGGCATCAAAAAAAGGTTTGTTAAATTATACCCTTGCAGAGAATTTAACTGGTCAGCACCTCATAGACCTCAGACTTCCAAGAAATTCATTTCGAAACTAGAGAAACATACCAGTAAACTAAAAGACATAATAATTTTGAAATTGCTCTTCTGCTTTAAAATGCTGATATGTTGTCTACCAATTTGTCCAAATTATACAGGCACATACAATCAGATTAAGGAACTGTCAACCCAATTCTCAAATCATTCTATCAGTTCAGGTTCCCATTTGCATTAGCAAATGCAAGATCACTGCTTTTTAAAAATTCTTTGTAATTTTCCTTCATGTTTTGCACAAATAAAAATCTAACTCACTTAGTTAACAAATATCAAGTTGCTAAGATTTGTTCCTGCATTTCCACTATTTTAGTATTGGTATCAGGGAATATACTTAAACAAGACAAACTTGTTTTTGGAATAACTATGAGGGCTCATACTTTTGATTAACAAAAGGCATCTGAATATAATTGTAAATCTGTGATTGAGACACAATGCTGAAATTTTGGCTCATTGTCTTATTCCTGATAATCTTTTAATGCCCAATTAATCGATGCTGTGCCACCATGACTTAATATGGGACCAGTCACTCCAAGATATGCTGCACCATTATTACCATATTGAATTTATGTTGCTCCCCATCTCCCTACAATTCTGCAGGGCTTGCAAGACTGAACTATTCTGCCTTGTGTTCAACAAATAATATGGGAGACAGCTGTCAAGTCACCACAGAACCAACAAGTCTGACCAACAAGCCTAGCCAACATTACTACTTTAATACTAATAATATTAGCACCATACCTGTTGAGATCTCTGGATAATATTGGCGATGTTGTTGCTCACTGATTATGTAATTTTAACTGATTATTTATTGTACAGAAATCTTGTTGGTTGTTTGATGTTTGATGGTCTTATAGTTTTAATGGCTGTTAGCCACCTTGAGCCCACTTGCAGGGAGGGCGGGATACAAATACAATAAATGAAATGATATGGTGTTTTCTGTAGACAGCACCTGGCCCATGTTGCAAACCAACTCATACAACCTTTTTAAGACTCCTGAATATGGCTGCTTGTTGCTCAGAGCCAAACCAGGAAATTAAAAAGGCAAAAGAACAAGCTAAGTGGTCCCTAGCTGCTGAGTCCCTTCAGGGGATGCTTGGTTTGGATAATGTAGCAACAGCAAGATAAATTTCCCAGTATGCTAAAGGGCTTGCTGTGGCTTGTTCCACGATAAAAAGAAAGGCAATCCCTCAAAACAGCCTACAAAAAAGCGTAGTGGCACAAAACCTGCACTTTTCTGTAGGTTGTTCTTTCCAAAGCATTTGTGCTTTCTATTCTCATAGGGCTCAAGGCAGGGTCATAACTAGGTGGGGGCTGTTGGGGCAATGTCCCTCCCAAATCTGCAAGACACACCTTCCTTGGTCCCCCAACCCCCCCTTCCCTCTTGTTTATGCTTCATTTATTAAATTAGCATCCCCCATACCCCCTCCAGAAAAAAAATCCTAGAATATTGGCCTGGCCATAAAAAGGGATAATCTGATGTCACTAACACACTAAAGTAGAGGGATTGGCAAATCCAGAGCACCTAGGGCTGCTAAGCCCCCAGGGCCAGGTGGGGGTTCTCCCGCCCTGGAGGTTCCCACATTGGGCCGGCGAGGGGAACTTCCCCCTACATCACCAGCATGATGACATCACCCACAAATGACATCATCGTGTCTGCGATGTCGTGTGCTGGCCGCTCTAGGCATTTCTGGGGAAACTCTATGGTTCCCCCAGATGCTCTAGCAATTTGGGAGGGAAAACTCCATGGGGGACTTGGCAACCCTAAGAGAGCCTCTACATTTCTTTCTTGTTGTAAGTAGGGTGCATTTCAGGTTAGAAGTGTTTAACAGTCAGATTTACTGTGGTCAAATGTGAAGATCACATGTGAGATGATTACCTGCTCTGATCTATCAGAAACAAACAAATTAAATCCCTCACTAAGTGGTTTACAACACACACACCCATTGCACAAGTGCAAAATGCTGCTGATTCAAGAATATTGTTGCTATTAACTAAGGTTACTTAGATGAACAATGAAGGTTAGTATTTAATTTTGACTGGCTTAACTATCTATGGCTGCATCCACATAGTGAACCACCATTTTCCCTATTGTTCTTGTTTTTCCTTTTGTACTTTTGGAGGGTTTTTAAAAGTGGCAAATCTTATTATGCTAACATGAGTTAACATTCTAGTGATGGATTGCCACAATTGCTAAAGTTCAAGCCTTTATTAAAAAAATTCTAGCCCCTTCCATTGCGGAGTTATAAGGGGGAACATGCTACTTATACCTTTCCTATATAACTCTGCAAGAGAAAGACTTATCTTTTCTTAATGAAAGCTTCAGTGATCATGGGAATATATTATTAGAATGCTAAATCACAGTGCAATTACCATTTTTAAAAAAGACCCCTAAAAGCCTTCCAGTAGTATGGGAAGGAAAACTGAGGCTATGCAGGCAGGAAAGCCTATTGCATTGTGCTGCACTGTTAGGAAGGAAACCACACGCCAGCTGATGAACAGTCAAAGTAATAATTCAAAACAGCTTCTGGTTTGTGAACTTTCTATGAATTGAACAGCTGGCCATTCAGTAAGACTGGAAACAGAAATTGTATGATGCTCTGAATATTTTATAGAAAGATCCAATCAATGAATGGCTTTGACTCATTATGGCCAAATTCTGAAGCAAGCAATAACATATCTGAGCTTTTGATATCTTGAATTCTGGTGAAACTCACTCAAATTATCATGGGCAAGTTTACACTTTCCCTTTTCTATGCATTAAGATCCTGATTTGAGCCACTTCAAATCAAGAGGATCAACTTGGCTTGCTTACACATGAAGGCTTTCTCATGTTTCAGCCCCACTGCTGATGCATACTTTTTCACATTTCCATATGACGTTTGTTTGTGCACAGACGGTTAACAGACCTTTCTTTTAAAAAAAACACCCCCAAAACCCTGCATTAATCCTGTAAAAAATTGTATGTCCTAGACAGGATGCTCTTGGTATGAGTGATTTCTTATGTCTGAAGGAAAAATAGCAAAACTGCACAAATTCAGTGAAGAGCTCCTCAGTTATTCTTTACATTTGTTGATGACTGCAAGGGGGCAATCTCAGGTAATGATTAGCATAACAGAAGAGAATCACCTGTCTTTTAGACAGAGAGAAGAGGATAATCAAAGTCTCTACAAATATGAGGAATTTTTAAAAGAGGTTGTTAGGTATTACATTATTCCTATCCAGCATTACTCATGCTCTTTAAAAAAGAGATAGAGAATCACCCACAGCTCAGACTGCCATTTAGGGAGTGGGAAGGGAATCATTGTAGGTGGTTGCAAATATGTTGGGGGGATTTTTTAAGATATTGTGTCGTTTCTATGCAGAACTACATTACCCATGCCCTTCAAAATAAATTTTAAAAACCAAAAGGGTAGAGAATACAGAGTGTCACTATGATGGACGGCACTTTTTAAAAGCTTAGAAGTACTGTACAAACAGGTAAAGGACTATGAAGGGTTATGTCTTCAGAGAACCTTTAGTGACAGGCTGTTCCAAGAGATCTGATTGGTCAACATCAGCTGAGCAGAGAAAGTCTTCTGAACTGGATGCTGAGAAGGATTCAGTCTGATTTCTGCCCTAGCTGAGAAGAGTCCAGTACTGACAGTTTTGGAATTCAACCATGACTGACAGCAGTTTAACATAGACAGGAGAATTGGAGAAAGTTGGCAAGGATGAGTTAGATGGAGACTCCTATTCAGGCCAAGAAAAGGGGATAGATTTTTTAGATTGTGAAGAAAATTCCCTATCAAAACAGGGAGTTAGCTCTGAAGAGAGCTGAGACTGATGGTCTGGTGTGGTTAGAAACTGTCTTTGGAGATCTTAAGAGTCAGTTAAAAACTTAAGACTAGTACTGGTGTTTCAAGAGAAGGGGTTTGGGTACTGGAAAGAGTATTTCAGCCTTCTGGAAACCAAAAGAGTCAGAGAACACTCTAAACTGAAATATTTAGGGGAAAACACTGGAACAAAAGCCTCTCAAGATAAAGATTTTAAGTCACAGTGAAAAGCTTAAGAAACTCTCATTAGCTTGGAACAGAAATTTCAACCCCTGATTTTCCTGACCTTTCCCCTCTATGTTGAATAAAATATTTGGTTAATTTGTACTTCAAAATGTCACAAGTGTCATTTGCAGTGGTTTAAGTTAAAGGGTGAGCCTTCAGGTTTTTTGGCTGAGCCAGCAGTAAAATATCTTAGTGACACAGAGTTGGGACAGCCAAAGTTCTTCAGGAAAGAAGAAACCAGACCACTAGGGCTGCTCAGTCAGAAAGGAAAAGAAAAATGGAGGGAAAATCTTGACTCTGAGGGAAGTGAACAGGGCTTTCATTATTGTTTGAGAACATGGGGGTAGGGCTTCAATACATCAGGTGCAAAAGGAAAACAACTGCTAAAAATGAAGAGAAAATGAATTGCCTTAAACTGTTTAGAATACTTTTGCAAGTTTGATTTCACAAAGAAGTGCATCAACAACCACAAGTCCACTGAAAATTGTCCTGGTGTGGAAGCAGTCCAGGACTTTGTTCTCTGAGGCATAAAAGGAACCACCTTAAACTGAGCCTTCTGGGTTCATGAAAAGGATTAGAAAAGATATGTGTGGGATTCAGTGGTGGTAAGCTTCCCAATCCCCAGGTTCTAGCGGGGGATTCCCCTGTTTTACAGGCTTCCCCCCACCCCCAGCCAGCTCCCCTCGCCCCCACGGTCACCATGTACCTCTAGAGCTCCTGGCAGGTTTAGAAACCTGCAAACAGGTTCGTTTTTAAGATGTGTGCCTTTAAAGTTGAGCAGGAATCAGGAAACAGGAAGTGCTTCATGGGGAAGGGTCAGCAGCCATTTCGTCAGAGCACAGACCCTCCGTTTCTTTTGCTTTCATTTTCAGAGCAAGTAAAGTTGTGGAGGAAGCAGACCCAGTAAGTGTGTGTGAGAGAGGGAGAGAGAGGGAGGGGGCAGGGGATTCCACAGTTTGGAGACCCCCCCCCCCACTTTAGAAAGTGGGGCGGGAGGGAAATATCCAATGGGCACTCTATTATTCCCTATGGAGAACGATTCCCATAGGGAATAATGGGAAATTGATCCACGGGTATCTGGGGCTCTGGGGGAGGGGTGTTCTTTGAGTTAGAGGCACCAAATTTGCAGCATGGCATCTGATGCCTCTTCTCAAAACACCCTCCAAGTTTCAAAAGGATTGGAACAGGAGGGCAATTCTGTGACCCCCCAAAGAAGGTGCCCTTATCCTTCATTATTTCTAATTGAGGGAAGGCATTGAAAAGGTGTGTTTCAATGTGATGGCCAGAACTCCCTTCAGAATTCAATTGTACTTGTTCCAACTTTGCTCATGATTCCACCCCCAATGTCTCCTGGCCCCACCCCCAAAGTCCCCAGCTATTTCTTGAATTGGACTTGGCTACCCTAAGTGGTGGACTGACCAGGGTGTTGGCTTGCCCGATGGCAAGTGGGCCCCTGATAAAGTAGGCCCCCTTAAACATTAGACAATATGTCAAAAATGTTAATGTCCTTTTATCTCCAGATGGCAAAGATACCAGCTCCCCTGGAGAAAATGCAATCTGTATTTACATTTAATATCTACAATATACTGCTAGTAAAATGTACAATACATGTACAATACAATACTAAAAATATTTTGCAAAAGTTTTAATTGTACCTTCTTTCCACTTATGTATTTTTTGAAAATGTTATTTATTTCTTATAAAAATGAAATGCTAGCCTTATAGTTGTGGGTGGGGGGCCCCTTTGTCTCCTGGCAACAGACATTTTTAGACCCAGTTCGCCACTGGTGGGATTCCAGTCCCACAAAGGCTGACCTATGTACCTCAGTTGGCCATCCTTTAATCCATAATTCAAGCCTATGCATTAAAAAAAACCAGTTACAGGAACTGAGAAGAAGGAAAAAGAACAGCACAATAAAATAAAACAAAAATACATGCAACAGGTAGGCTAGAATTTTGCTAGACAATCAAAGTACCTCCTTGAAATCCTGATCTGTGAAGGATGTTTCTCCACAGCTTATAGCACCTGGTTCAAGAGCGTCTAATTCTTGCAAGCCATCAAAAAAATTTCTGTTTCAGGTCTCTTGGACCATTCTCTCTTTCTCCCCCAGACTCTGTTGCCTTTTCTTTCTACAGGGAAACTCTTTTAGAGCTATTTGTCCAGCTTCCCCCCTTAGCTAGTAAAGGCTCAAATCAAGTTCCATCCTCCTGTAAGCATGCTGAATTGAGCAACCAACGTGCAGAGACTTTTTTCAGGCAGAAATAATGAATCAAATTAAAGAGACTATTAACCTAGCCCTGTAGATGTATTAGAGTTACAGGAACCTCTATCTACAGGTACCTTAGCAATGCAGGCAAGCAAATCCCTCCCATACTACACCTTCTTTAAGCTAGAATCTCTGTTGATGCCTGAAAGCACCAAGCTGTAGCACACAACACTCTTCTGTTTGTATTTCTTATTGACAAAGGTCCTTAATTAATAACGATGTGATCATATTCTTTAACAGATATATGTAAGAAATTTCAACTGGTATCAATGGAAGAGCCTTATGCCTAACAGCGGGTAGAAGCTGCAACCCAGATGTGTGTGTGAATTCAGAATTTATGAGGATCCAAAAGAAGAAACACTTTATATGAACTGGGTCTGGCAATAGTGAAGTCTTCCTCAGACAAGGAGTCTTCTTCTGACAAAAGGGGCATGTTTCACCAAAGGCAGACTCCTTGTGCCAGATAGGATTGCCAAGTCCAGTTCAAGAAATATCTGGAGACTTGGAGCCAGAAGACACTGGGGTGGAGCCAGGAGCAAGGCTGGGACAAGCATAATTGAACTTCAAAGGGTGTTCTGGCCATCACTTTTAAAGGGACCACACACTTTTCAAATGCCTTCCCTCCACTGGAAATAATGGATAGAGGCACCTTCTTTTGGGGCTCATAGAATTGGATCTCCTGGTCCAATCTCTTTGAACCTTGGAGGGTATTTTGGAAAGAGGCCTGGGATGCTATGCTGAAAATTTTGTGCCTTTATCTCAAACACACACACACACACCCCAGAGCTCCAGATACCCACAGACCAATTCTCCATTATACCCTATGATAATTGGTCTCCATAGGGAATGATGGAGTGCCCAGCAGACATTTCCCTCCCCCCGCCCCTGCTTTCTGATGACCCTGAAGTGGGGGAGGTCCTCCAAACCAGGGGATCCCCTGTCCCCACCTGGGGATTGGCAACCTAGTGCCAGAGAAAGGGTTCTTAGAAGTCAATTGCTTATAAACCATTCTGGCTTCTCTCAAAACACCAGGGTTTTTAGTGTAAAATGTTAAGGTAACCAATGGACATTAGACTTCAAAAGTTAACAAAGAATCTCACTTTCTCTAAGCCATCTTGGGGGTCAGTTTTGATACTAAGGCAGGATATAAAGTTGTACATAAAAATGCAACCTTTGTTTTTTCCACAGTTAAATCCATTGAAAATCATGGTTTGCCTCTGAAATCTGTTGTTTGAGCATACTGCCTGTGAGACCCAGAAGCCAGAAGTTCTCTCAGTTGGCTGCACAAGTGTAAGGAATTTCATTGTCCAAAGAGATATGGAGATCCAGGGGGAAATATCCCAGCTTAGCTATGAAAACACCACTTCCTAACTGCCTAGAGTTTGACTTGCTATAAGCTATTAAGGCTGCATGGAACCTGCACTGCACTGTTAGATCTTTACAAATATCATGAAATCTTTTTCGGATATCCAAAAAACCCTGAACTGTTTGAATCTTTTGTCTTTTAGCACTGGGGACTGACCCATAATCTCTTTCCCAGCCAGCCAACCAATTCCGAAGCCAACCTTGTCGCTGACTCCAACAGCTGCTTAAATTCACCAGAGGGGATACGAGCAATCCTCCTTCTAAAAAGAACACCACAAGGCTTACATTTGTGGTGCCTTGAGGAGGCTCTGAAAGGAAGGTCAAAGGTGAAGAAAAAGATAAAGTGCTGTACAAGAAGATCAGTAAAGTTGAATCTTCTTGATGGAAAAACTCATGTCAGCTGCTTCATGATGCAAACAACATAACTTCATTTCAAAAAGCTTCAGGTTTCTTTTCCCCCTCCCTTTTGTCTTTTTCTTCATCTTCTTCTCCTTCTTCATCTTTCTTTCATTTTTCTTTTTAGGTCAAGCCACTGTGCATCTAAAAGCCTTATTCAGTTGTTCTTGTCACGAGTACTTTGACACTGGCTGCATTACTCTTGTAAACAGAGGCAGCATCAAAGTGAGAGCACATAGAGTCAGATCAGTGGATTAAGGCCTTCTGCATGATAAAGTAGCTACCTAGGGTGGGATAAACCTAATATGTGAAAGAATGTTATTGAGGAGGAAGAAAGTGCCAAAACTCTGTCATTCTCTCCGTAATGTCCTAATCTAATGCCTGACACCAGGGCCTTAGGCCAGTGTTAGTGTTAATCAATGAAATACCCATCTGTGTTCTCTGTCCTTATCGCTATTTAAAACTAGCCTAAACTCAATTATTTTCTCTTAGAGACCAAGATGGGATATTAAGTAGAGTGAAAAGGATTGCGTCCCACAAAGAAATCCCAGTGTTCAAATGCAGAGGTGTCAACACCGCCGACGAAATTTCAGTTCAACAGAGATTAAACGCCGGTTCTTTGGACATGAAACGCTGTTTAAAAAAAAAAGATTAGATGGAGTCCAAAAGATGCTTTTAAAAAAAGCAATATAACGAACATCATCATGTAAATTTGTTCCTTGCAATATGTGATTTTTTCCCAGCAATAAGCACAGCAGAATAGACATCAGACAAGCACGTTCAGCTTAAGTTGCAGGAAAGCACAGTCTCTGACTGTTCCCCAAAGCTACAATGAGCAACACAGACATTTTCAGATACATAATGGTTATCCAAGGACTGTGTAATTTATCCCACAAGTGAATGACACATCTCATAACTCAAAGACAGCTTCAGACTGGAATGAATCGTGAAGGTTTTGTCACAAGTGAGCTGAATCCATCATCCCACCAGTGCTCATTATTGTATTTTGGGTTCATATCCTAAAGATTAAAAATATTAATTCCTTGTTTATTTTGATAACTATTCTGATTTTTCAAAACAGCTTTCTGTTTTTAAAGAAGAGTTTTAAAAAGAAATAATTATGTTCAGACAGTAATGCTTTGCCCCTTGCAGAGGTATATGAAAATGTTTTCACCCAAGCTTTGGCCCAAATTAGAGCAGCATAGGAAATTAGGGTGAGTTGTCAAAGTATTTCTCCCTCTTGCAATTTAGCCCTTTGGCATCAGTGTGGGAATTTAGGGAAGACTCCCTGAAAAAGTATTAATATCCCATATGATAGGACAACCCAACACTAATGACATGTTATGGGTTGTGGAGGCAGAACTACTGTCTCCATCTGCTATGCATAAGACAATGAGACCTATACAAGTAAAAGGTCCCTGTCAGGAAAGGGTATTAGGACAGATGTTGTTGTTGTTTGTTGTGATTTTAACTTCATAGGTTTCTTATCCCATAGCTCCAAAGGGTAGGGCAGCAAGTGACATCATAATATTTCAATAAAAATAGAATATAGCCCTCTGACATCATCATCATCATCATCATCATCATCATCATCTATATTCTGTACTCTATCTCCTGATCTTACAGGTGGGTCATTACTCAAAACATCCAGTATTTTCTCTTTCCTTGTTTATCTTTATTGAGAGAAAAAAATAAGGAGAAAAATGGATCGAAATGTATAGTACTATTAAAAACTAAAGATGAGTCCTGTTTGCAGCTTGGGGTTTAATAAAGATCTCAGGTCTCAGGGGTTTAAGATTACTCCCTTTGTATTAAAAACTGACAGTGGAATCTTATGCAAAATTACACCCTTTTAAGCTCATTGACTTCAATAGATTTGGAAGGGTGCAAGTCCACTTACAAAGCTAGCTTTGTAAGAAAGAGTACTCTATATTAAGGACAAAATCAAATGCAGAGAAAAATACAGAAATATTTTAAAGTGTTTTGTAAAATACTGTCTTCTGTCTCTAAAAAGCCCAGACTCCCATATATTTTGGCCTAGGTATAGGGTTGCCAGGTCCAACTTAGGAAATATTTGGGGACTTTGGGGGTGGAGCCAAGAGCAAGGATGTGAAAAGCACAATCGAACTCCTAAGGAGATTTTGGCCATCACATTTAAAGGGACCGCACTCTTTTTAAATGCTTTCTCTTCATTGGAAATAATGGAGGATGAGGGCATTTTCTTTTGGGGCTCATAGAATTGGACCCCCTAGTTCAATCTTTTTGAAACTTGAGGTGAGTGGGTTTGAGGAGAGGCACCAGATGCTATGCTGAAAATTTGGTGACTCTACCTAAAAAAACAGCCCCCCCCAAGCCTCAAGATCTATTCTCATGGGTCAATTCTCCATTATACCCTATGGGGACCAGTCTCCATAGGGTATAATGGAGTGCCTAGGACATTCATAAACCCCCTCACTTTCAGATAACCCTGTAATAGAGAGAGGGCCTCTAAACCGAGGGATTCCCTGCCCCCAATTGGGGATTGATGAAAATTAAACAATAACAACTGTGATATTTTTACGAAAAAACAAATTCAATTTTGTAAGGCTATTCATGCCTATGAGAGTCAATGTAGCCAAGGAATTGAGATTTTGTGGAGTCTATATGTATTCTGCTCTGAGGAAACACATTGAAACAGGTTTTTAAGCTAGCTTGTCTGCAGAATCATGACTCCTTACACTACTTGAACATAACAGCAAAAAAGACACAAAGAAAGAATGTTTTCTTGGCCTTTTGTACTTTGATTGCTTTGAATGGCTGTGGAAGTGAAGAGGACTAGGCAGTCTCCAGCAATTAGGGTTGCCAGGTCTTACCTGGCTCCCAGTGGAGGATCTTCCGGCAGGGGATCTTATCATAGAGTTTTTTTCCAAATGCTAGAGCATCTCCACCCCCGATGTGCCCAGCATGATAATGTCATTTCTGGGTGATGTCATCATGGCGCACTGGTGCCCTTTGGAGGCAGGGCTCCAACCCACCAACCAGTTCTATGGCGGCAGGTTGGAGGCCCCAAAATCTGGGGTGGGGGGGTGGACATCCCTGGCAGGAGGCTGGGAACTCTACCAGCAATCAATCAATCAATCAATCACCTTTTATTTATATCCCGCCCTCCCCGCCAAAGCAGGCTCAGATAGAAAGGATCATCATATTACTGGACGATGTTTATTACTACTGAACAATATTGATGTTTATGTGAGTTCAAAAAAATTGTATTAAGATTTTTCAAACCTTAAAACTTGAATTTGTTTTTCATAAAAGTTATCACAGTTGTTATTGTTTAATTTTCATGATCTCTCTGGTTAGTCTAGCCCAACTGGGATTAGCAACCCTACCAAGGTACTGTTGTCACTATCCGTGTAGTTGACATGGATCTCAAGGAAGGGGTGGTGTAGCTAAAAGTGATCCTCCACTAGGCCCGATGAAAGGGGAAGGAGTCGGTAGTCCTAACAGAGTAGGTGGAAACAGAAACAGCAGTCAGGAGTGGGACTCAGAGGAGGCAGCTGCTCTGTTTTATATAGTAATTGTTTAAAAGTAACAGAGTCCTGGCATGTGTCAGAAGTCAGAACCATTTCCTAAAGACTTTGGTGAGGCTGAAAGACTTTCCTGAGCAATCAAAAAGAAAAACAGAAGGGGGGAAAGTCTAGCATGAGACCAGAGGGGTGGGAATGGAGGAAAAGTCTAGCATGAGACCAGAGTAGGGGTTTGGCAATCCAGCCTTAAATTCTTAGACTCAAGGCTGCTATATATTTCTATCTAAGTAATAAAGAGAAAATCTTAACTACAGGAGCTGTTTTTATGTGGCATTTGCAGCCAAAATAATTGGAGAATGGACGTCCACAACTGTATCTCCTGATTTGAAGTACTGTATACAATTCTGGTCACCGCACCTCAAAAAATATATTACAGCACTGGGAAAAGTGCAGAAAAGGGCAACTAGAATGATTAAAGAGTTGGAACACTTTTCCTATGAAGAAAGGTTAAAATGCTTGCGGCTCTTTAGCTTGGAGAAACATTGACTGTGGGGTGACCTGATAGAGGTTTACAAGTTTATGTGGGGAATAGAGAAAGTAGAGAAAGAGTACTTTTCTCCCTTTCTTACAATATGAGAACTTGTGGACATTCAATGAAATTGCTGAGCAGTTGAGTTAGAATGGATAAAAGGAAGTACTTCTTCACCCAAAGGGTGATTAACACATACAATTCACTGCCACAGGAGGTGGCAGTGGCTACAAGAAAAGACAACTTCAAGAGGGGATTGGATAAGCATAGGGAGCAGAGGTCCATCTGTGGCTATTAGCCACAGGGTATTGCTGGAACTCTCTGTCTGAGGCAGTGATGCTCTGTATTCTTGGTGCTTGCGAGGGGGCACAGTGGGATGGCTTCTAGCCTCACTGGTGGACCTCCTGATGGCACTTGGGGTTTTTTGGCTACTTTGTGACACAGGGTGTTGGACTGGATGGGCCATTGGCCTGATCTAACATGGCTTCTCTTATGTTCTTATGATGAAAACTTTGATAAATATTTGGATAAGCAGATAAGGGCCATAATGCTAAGTGAGGAGGTGTAGTTCTCTCCCCCTCAATGTCCTTTCTCCTGTGTACATCAAATCTCAGGAAAATGAAGCAAGGAGGAAGTTTTAACATGATTTAACAGTGCCCAGTGATTAAATCCCACTTCAAAAACCACACACCCATGCCCATGACTGCTGCTCAACAGAAACAAATCTGATTATGGATCACCAGCATCTCTGCCCTTTAGTCTAAAATACTTTTTAATCTAAAATCAAAACAACTATAGGTAGGCATTTTTCAGATATAATATTTGAAATTATATATAGTGATGAATTTCAGGTAGGTTTTACATGCCATGGGAAGTAAACTTCCCTTTCGCCTCCTTGCTCTTTATGAAGAAAGAAAAAATAGGAAATGTTCACAAAATCTTACAAGATCTAGTTTTAGCAAAGAGTCCTGCCTGTTTGAAAGACTTGAAAGCCTAGAAAGGTTCAAAAACCTAATTATGCAATACAAGTTTCTACTTTAGTAAGTGTCCTGGCTAAGATGGCAAAAAGTGGTAATGATAGTGCAGTAAATGAAATAGTTGTCAAGAGAGCATCTCTTACAAAAAAAAAAAACCCTTACAAAATCACATTCCAGACATATATGTCCCTCAGTGGTCCTGCTGTTTATTTAGACTGAGTCACTTTTGTGGGGGGTTTCCTGTTTTTGATTATGAACAACAGAAAAACCATCTACTAATATTAGAAGCAGGGACCACTCCCATAGGAGGGAACAGCCAGCAGCACCTCTGCCATTCATCTTAACAGCTAGAAGGGCTAAGATCAATTGTAGCTTCATAGTTCAAAACTTTAAAGTAGACTTTAGGCCAAACTGGATTACTTAGATTCAGGATCAGATCTTCCCAGAGTTTTTAATTGTAAAAAACAGCACCCTCATAGAGCCCTGATTTATATCATAGCCCGCAGTGCACAGAAAGAACCTTCTCCCTGATACGGTTTTACCTGAACTACCTATTATTTGATGAGGCAAATTGTGGGTGTCTGTCTCCTTTTTTCCCCCCTTCCAGGACTAATAAGAACCCTGGGATCAGTTTTCATCTGCAAAAACAGAGCAAAGAAGACTTAACATCCCAATTCCCCTGCATTTCAGCCTTAGAACAAAAAGAGGCTCATCATGGCTGGTATTTCTTTCATTAAAATGCTAAGAAGATCTGATCATGAGTCTCCTAGCACCTCCTCTAGTTTGGAGGAAGAAATTGCAGTAGCTTTAGTTTGCTGGGATACCTGCAGTATTGATGCCTCTCTTGCCTTTCCCCCCCAAATTCACCTTGCTATCTTAGTTTGGACACACAAGGAAAACAAAGAGCTAGCAATTCACCTTGCTATCTTAGTTTGGACTTGGCAACTCTAGCGTGACTGTATTTTTCAGCTGACACATCTAGATGTGCCAACTTAAAAAAAAACTCTTCTTAGTTGGCTGAAGTGGGAATATGAAGTGTTCTTCCTCAATTAATGTAAGCCAGGGTAGAGCTGATTAACCTGCTTACTACCTTTGTAACCTCAGATTTAGATCATAAATGAAAATGTTCACCTACAGAGAACATTTTAAAAAAAAGAAAGAACAGGAGAGTTCAACAAGCTAGTTGGGTGAGAAAGTCACCAAGACAAGTGGTTTTGGTATTTAGTCCTTGCATGAAACAACACTCTTATCTGACAAGGGGAAGTTACTACCACTGTATACTAAGCAAGTAATTTTCATAATTTTCAAAAAGTGGATGCATCTACAGCCTTGCCAGTTAAGGGAAGCAGTACTTGGGTTTACACAAGGTATATCTGACCTATTGAAATGTAAATGCTAGTATATACAGACATATGTTGCTTCTAGGGGAAACATGGGCTTTATTGTCTATGGGGCAAACTCGGTTTCCTCCTATTTTGTTTGAGTATTGACTTGCCTGTTAGTTCTGACTTAAAATAGATTTTCACAAACATACACACAAATTTTAGACATTTGTTTCCAATAGCCTAATATGTTTATCCAATGAAACACTGCAAACTGGACAAATGAATTACCTTTAAATATTCAATTGCAGTATACTCAAATATGATCATATTTTGTATTGTCTGAAATAACAGTGAACTTGGCAACCCCCCTTTCAGAAGGAAAGTATAATTTTGTTAGCATCTGGTATCCTATGCTACAATTTCTGTCAGAAAAAGATATTCTACCTTCTGAACCCTGGTATAGAGATATACTTCTATTGTGAATGGTGAAAACTATGTTTATAGGTGCTTCAAGAATGGCAAGTTTACAAAATTTGAGATCTTGTGATCTTATGACTTTGAATATATATCATATTAGGTTTTTAGTATTCATTGTATTACTTTTGTCTATCTGATTTGCTGTGTTTTACTTTCTTTGAGTTTCTTGTTTCTATAATATGTAAAATGTTGATTTTTAATTTTTTTTTTTTTAAAAAAAAACCCTCATTGGGCACTTCTTTCCAAGGCAATCTATTTTTTTCTTTGACCTTTTCCACCGGAATCAGTTTGAGCACAGCACTTTCACATATCTGCCCTTCTGGTTCATTTTTACATATGTGGTGTTAGTTAATTTTTTTCTTAATTTTCTATTGAGGGTTTTCAAGGGAGGGTGCTGTCATCAATGGGAAGTAATTCCCCAGCCCTTTCCCTTGTGGAGATATGCCTTTTTCCTTTTATCTCCACAAGGAAACAGACTAGAGACTTAAAAAAAAAAAAGCCAGGAATTCAGAGAACCTGCAGTGTTATATTGACATTTCAGTGCTTTTTTAAAAATGAAATCAATCATCTTGTGGGGGGGGGGGGAGAAAGATTGGTTTAATGATGACAAAAGTCCAGTCATGGAAAAGTAGCTTGGAGGTGGGTGGGACAAAGAAACCCAGCGGAAATAATACAAACTAGGAAAATCCCAACTCAAAATCAGTTTTCATAAAAGATCAGGGTAAAAGTGATCTCAAAAGAGCTGGAAAAATGGAGTGTGGGGGACAAAAATTGAAAACTAAAGGGACAAACAAGCATGTGGAAATTGGGATAAACCAAAACAGTATCGGTCTAGAATAGGGTTGCCTATGCCCAGGTGGGGGCAGGGGATCCCCCAGTTTGGAGGCCCTTCCCCCGCTTCAGGGTCATCAGAAAGTGGTGGGGGGAGGGAAATGTCTGCTGGGCACTCCATTATTCCCTGTGGAGACCAATTCCCATAGGGTATAATAGAGAATTGATCCACGGGTATCTCGGGCTCTGTTGGGGCTATATTTTGAGGTCGAGGCACCAAATTTTTAGCATAGCATCTGGTGCCTCTCCTCAAAAAACCCCCCCAAATTTCAAAAAGATTGGACCAGGGGGTCCAATTCTATGAGTCACAAAAGAAGGTGCCCCTATCTTTCATTATTGCCAATGGAGGGAAGGTGTTTAAAAAGAGCACAGTCCCTTTAAATGTGATGGCCAGAACTCCCTTTGGAGTTCAATTATGTTTGTCACAACCTTGCTCCTGGCTCCACCTCCAAAGTCCCCAGATATTTCTTGAATTGGACCTGGTAACCCTAGTCTAGAACCAATGGAAAAGTTCTGTGTGGAAAAGCCCTTTAACTTGCAACAATATTCTAGAGGCAGGAGCAGAAGCTTCATGACTGCCAACAGACTACAAAGATCAGTTCTCTTAGAGAAAATGGCTGCTTTAGCAGATAGATTATTTGGCATTATGCCCTGCTGACAGCCCCCCTTTTCCCCAAACTCTGCCCTCTCCAGGTTCCATCCTCAAATCTCCAGGAATTTCCCAAAATAGAATTGGCAGCCCTGGGCATCAGTGCCCAGCCACCACCCAAGTCAGTCGAGCCCAGGCCCACCGCCCACTATACAACTGGGTCCAGCCCAACATCAAGTGCACGCCCCTGCTAGTCTTTCTTGGAAAAGCTGCTTGGTGGAGAGAAAAAGGGAAAGACAGGAGCAAATAAAGGCAGTTGGCTGCTGGGCAGGAAGGAGAGAAGGAAGCAGGAAAAGAGGTGAGCTTATGGTATAGGCCCATAGCCATGGAGGGGGGGTGGAGGGACTGGCTGCTTTATTGAAATTCCCCTTCCCTCTGTGAGGCCCCTCCATTAGGAAAGAGAGAGAGGGAGGGAAGGAGAGAGGGGGGGGAGAACAGAGCGGCCTTGTCTTTCAAGCCCAGCAGCTCAATCCATCCAGAAACAAGCTGGGAAGGGACTCACTCGTGGCACTGTGGTTTTACTGGCACGACAATGGCATCTCGTAGCATCTTCTGCTGCTGAGGCTACTACTACTACTATTGCTTCCCTCTGAGAAGAGTTACGAAAGCTCCCAGCCAGCCTTCTCTGCTCTCACTCCAACACCGCCTACCCCACCCCTTTGCCAGGCTTCTCTCACTCACTTGCTTTCCCCCCCACAAACTGAGGAAACGGTGCCCTGGCTGGGAGAACCCACGGTGGCAGCCCCACAGAGCACAGGATGCAGCTCCCTTCCTCTCTTGCACAGTGAGCTGCCCCCCTCCCCTGTGGGAGAGGTCTGGGACAGGACCTGGCTGCTTGTGGGACTTCAGTTCATGCCCTCTCCTATCAGCTCCAGATCTCACCCATGTATGGGGAGAAAGAGTGAGCAATAGCAAGGAGGGGGAGAGAGATAGAGTGGGGGGAGAGCAAGCGAGTGATGGGGAGAGTGAGAGAGTGACTGTGAGAGAGAGAGAGAGAGAGAGAGAGAGAGAGAGAGCAGGGGGAGAGTGAGAGAGACAGCGAGAGAGAGAGCTGAGGCTGGACAGGCTGGCTGCTGGAGGGAAGAAGCAGCCAAGCCCCCCAGCTCCCCCTCCTTGAATTTTTTTTTATCTTCCAGGCCCCTCCATCCAAAATTTTCTGGCTACGGGTTTGCTATGGTGGCTGCCAGGGAGGAAATAATGGGGGAAAGGATATGGAGGACTTTGAGATGCCTCTGCAAGTTCTTGTTGCTCCTCCACTTGTCGACTTTTAATATCCTTTTCTTATCTTATCACATGTCAAATTAGGGGTCAATTCATATATTTTCCACAATGGGTGCTTGATGATCACTTGCATAAAGGTAACTTCCCACCTCCTGGTTCTTCTAGGGGTATGGTCAGACATGATTTTGACATTTCAGTGCCATGTTCCCTGCTCCTAATAATTCTGCAAATCCTGCTTTATGTTCTGAGGCTTTGGGCCTTGTATAGTTGTGGTGTGCTGTCCAGAGCCCTTAGAATGGCATGAAATAAAGAAAAATGAAGTAAATCTTGTTCGTTTACTTGCTCCATTTTACCAAACAACCTTGTACTTTGCATGCTAATGAGCAAGCCTATGTTGATCAGCATTATGCACATTTCACCAGGTATCAGCCCATTTATAGAAAATGCCTACGGCTACATTCTCCCCTCAGTTAACACCTGTCCACTAGCATTGCCATCAGAGGAGTCAAAGAGAAGCAGCTGAAGGTAAAATCTGCCCCTTGATGGCTAAGTATTGCACTGAGTTGTGTTCACCACCACATAATACCGTGTCATCATCAGCCAAAGCAATTATTTTACATGTTGTCTTGAAAATGAAAACAGACTTTATAGTCTGTCTCAGAACATGGATTGTTTAATAAATAGATGGATACAGAAGATTCCAGAGGGACACTTTCTAGTCTCCAGCAACCATCCACTTCCAATATTGTCTCCCCACAAAATGATGGCAGCTTTTATTTGGCATCATTTTTGTGCATTTGATACTATTGTTTTTATCATTTTATTTTATTTGTTTAACCTGTGAACCCTTTTTTAAACCTGTGAATCACTTTCAACAGGTCGCTGGCCCAGTGGCATATAAATGTGATCAGGGCTTTTTTGGTAGAAAAAGCCCATCAGGAACTCATTTGCATATTAGACCACATCCTCTGACATCACCAATGTTTCACATGGGACTTCTTTGTAGAAAAAGCCCAGCGTGAACTTATTTGCATATTAGGCCACTCCCCCTGACACCAAACCAGCTGGAACTGCGTTCCTGTGCGTTCCTGCTCAAAAAAAGGCCCTGAATGTTATCAATAATAACCAAATAACCTTTCCAAACACATTGTGTTAAGTTGTTCTCAGTTTCTGAACTGATCCTGCATCATCTTTTCTAGTGGCTTCATACATTTTAGAGAGTTGTTCTGAGGATAAAATGGAGGCAAGGATGCTGTGTTGAGTTCCTTGAAGGAAGGACAGGTGAAAATTGGAGAGATAACAGAGGGAGGCTGCAGACAGGCTGCACAGTTGACTGCCAGTAAAATACACTTGCAATTATGCATATGAAAATATTACAAGCCCATGAGGTTTCATATAGCATGATCTGAAGGCATATATGCATAGCAAATCCATGTTGTCATCTCTACATGAAATGGCAACTGCATATATTGGAAACATTGCTACTAGTGCACATTCCTGTTGGTGGGCTCTTGATACATGTGATGGTAACTGAGAAAAAGACCTCTACACAAAGTAGTTAAATCCTCGGGCAGGGATTGGGATGACAAGCTCCCAATCATCCTCACAGCTATCAGGGGAACTACTGCTGTTCACGGCCACATGCCGCACATGGTCATGACAGGAAGAAAAATGGTGTTGCCGGAAGCATTCTGGCTTAAAACACAAACTTCCATCTGATCTGGTGCCACTGGTAGTGAACAATGCATGGGTGCAATCCTTAATTGCTGAAATCCACAACATTCATATGGAGGTAGCCAAACAACTAGAAAGGCACAGCTCAGCATGGACCAGAGGTTGAGCTGGGTTAAAAATCCTCACGTGTGGGACACCGGGCAACTGGTACTGTACAGGAAATTCTCACAAGATGAGCATTCCTTAGAGGCTAAGTGGCAGGGTCCAGTCCCAATTATGCAAAGAATTAGCCCCGCTGTATACCAAATGGCAATTACCAGGAAGAACGAAGAAACTTGGCACAAATATTTCCATTGCTCCCAGCTAAAAGAATGGAAAGGGAAAGTGCCCAACAATACAGCCCAGCTTCAGCAGCCAGAAACCATGCAACCTCCTGAACGGGTAGAAATCCAACAAATCTCAGTCATGCCTTGCCCAGATTTGGTGGATTTCTCAATAGGAGACACATTCATGACCTTAGATGCAACCTGAAGAATTTAGTGATAAGAGATTTCTGATATATATGGATATGTACACAGAAATCTAGGGCGGCGAGTGGTTGATAGAAACAAACAGAAAAATACTACCCTAGAACTTACACTCCATTTTTTTTTTATTATTTTTACCCATCTCTGTCTTCTTTCTCCCTCTATTATCTCTAGAATCATAGCAAGCAATGGTGGTCAACAGCGTAGTTTTTGGCATTTTATCCCCATGTCCACCCTATGGGGAGTTATATCAAAAGAAAGATTGAGAAGGGAGAGGTGAGATTGGTATGGTGGTCAATGTATGTTATATTTTTGGTCACAGGTCCACAACGTTGTTTAACAAACAAAACAGTGGTCCCCTTCTCTCATTGGAGATGTAAAAATGGTCTGAACCATCAAGAAATCATGTTGTGTAAAGTCGTTAAGTCCAATTACAACAAAAATGATATTCTGCTTCCTACAAGTAGTCACAATTTCTGTAGTTGTGATGAATGGATCAGACCCCCAAATCTAGTTCTACTCTGTGTAGGAACAAGAGCAGATGTGCAGGAATTGTATTGTTTTTCTCATGCTGATACAGTAAGACCTTTGGTGCCATTACATTGCACGTACGTCCCAAAAGGCCCACACAAATTGCCACTAAAAGATCAAAAGGTGACCCCGAGCGCCACTCCAGGCTCTGACAACTTTTTAGAGGACATGGGGTCATACTGCGATGTAGCTATTGTGTCGACCGCAGTACAGAAAGCAGGGGATCCCTTTAAACTGATTCAAAAGGTAGCCCTCTCCATAAGCTCGCCTAAATGAAGGGCATACCAATATAATGTTACCATGTGGAAAGAGCAGACTTGGGTAATTACCAAGAATGAACTCACGGAGAAGGGCCCTCCGGATTGAGCTTTCATGCTAAACAATTTATTCAACAGGAAACATTTAGCTGCCATGAAATTTACAAAATTAGGAACCTTCAGCACAGGACTTCTTTTTGAGGAAGGAGAATATACATTGACAGTAGGAATCTCCAGTCTCATGCAGCTACAATTTAACTCATTGATAGCCAACAGTGAGACTCTCCTAGAGACCGGCTCCTATGTAATTGGCTCACATGTTCTGAAAAGAGACATAAGGGAACAGGTTTTAATTCAACCCCAAATGCTGTTAAAGGAAATCTGTGTCAGCCTTACCCGGCTGAACATTATGGAACGGCTACCTCAGTGTGCTCCATATTTGGAACCCAGTAATAAAGGCTGGGAGGCATGGCTCCAGCTGTGGACAGGAAAAACCCATCACAGATCTAAATGGTCTGTAGGAGACTGGCTTGCACCAGTTGCTGGGGGAGTGGCTGTGCTAGATTCCATGAATATTGAAATTCTGGCTAATAAATTTGCTTATGCCACCTCATACATGTCTCAGTTGGGCAAACCCATTAATGATTCGTTTCATACGATATCTGAAGTCCAACATTCCATTAGTTCAATTTTGGTTAATTGGGAAAGGCAAATTGAAAGAGACTTTGCTCTGTTACTAAAAGGAACTCAATCCCTTCAAGGTAATATGTCTTTGGCACTAACCTGTACCCAAGCCCAGTCTATGAATTTGGCCATGCTTATGGGTATGATCAGGCAGGCCACCGAAGGACATATCCCTTTAGAGATTAAGCAGCTGATAAGACCCAAAATTAAAGACCTTGAATTAGAACTAGAACCATGATGGACGCTGGTAAACACTTCTTTCCTAGTGGAGACTCAGGAATTAAGACTTCTTCTCCTAATGCCTCATGCAAAAAGGTTTTTCTGTGTACATCCCATTATTCCACTAGGATTGCAAAAGGACCAAATGAGGTTCTATATTCTCTAGACTCGGATAAATGGGCTAGATCTACTGGAAGGGAATGGGAAGCAGTGAGCATGCAAGCATGTGTGCACAAGGACAATTTGTGAAGAGCAAACTTTAAAAACACACCACCCCTGTGTGACTCCCCTGAGAGACTCTCCGCAGGAATGCCACTACACCCTGAGGCATGAGAACACTTCCGCATTTGTCTATTTAGGAAAGGGATGTGCATGTGTGAGGACTTTTTTGATTATGTAATCATCAATAACTTCCAAATTCAACCCATGCTTCCAGGAGTCAATAGATGCTTTTGCAATTTGTCCTCTATTCTGGGATGCGACCTACAATTCACAGTCCCCATCTGGACTAGAGAAGAAATTGTAATAGCCCCTACCCTATTTAAAACTGTTTAGCCAATTTTTCTAGGGATGGGTCTAGAAGCAATTCGATCTCTATTAACATCCTTGCCTAAGGCAAACCTTGCAAGAAATAAGGAGAGCCGGAGATACAGATTCCTTGGTAATAAAGCACAATGGCAAAGAAATCTCTAATATTTTTATAAAGATTAAAGACACAGGAAAACACTCGTTCCTTGACTCAATTTTAGTATGGAGCCCGACCTCAAGTGCAGTTTTGAATGTGTTATCACACCCCATTGTCATAATCTTGGTATTCCAAAAAATTTTCTGTACAGCCCTAATTGGTCTTGGATGAGAAAACAGATTAGGAAAGTGGAGATGTTCCAAACCATGTGAAAATACTGTCCCATACCACAGGAAAAATAGTAATTGTTGACCTTGCATTCTCTCCCCAGAATTTTTTTTTTGTATTTTTGCCTTGTTTCACTTAGCCTAGGTCTTAAACCAAAAGACCTTGGTATTAAGGTTTTTTTTTTATATGCCTATTCTTTCTTTTACCATATAGAGGAAGGGCTTAAAAACCCTAGATCTGTTTAGGTCCAAACCATAGAGCGTTGAAGATTGGGGTTTGCCAAACTTCGAATGCTCTTAGAAATCAAGTAGCCAATGCACAACAAGCGGTTGGATGCGTGGTTTTCCCCAGCGCTCTATGAGCCTTAAGTACCAACTGGACTTAGAAGCAGGAAAAGTTACCCAACGTCATCCAAGGTTGACTCCTGAACCAAACCTGTCCTGACCCACAGAGCCATCTGGAAATGCAGCCCTTGATCGCATCAGAGCGAAAGGGAACCAGATAGGCATGAAGCCAAACCAGGGAGCTGAGATCGGCAACTTTTTCAGGACAACCTTTTCCCACCAACTAGCCTTTTGATCATAGCTAGGTCAGCACAATCATTGCTTCCTCACAAATCTGGTCCTTTATTTCTTTTTCAGCTATTTAAGATCCTCTTCCTTGGTCTTTGCACCCCAAACACACTTGTTTTGGCTAATGGTTATCCTAATCATTGCTCCCAAACTACCTCAGGCTTGGGACATTTGCATTGTTACACTCTGCACATGCTCCATCCCACCACCCGGATGTAAAGAAAGATGGGAAATGGAGTCCTTTCCCATTCATAAGTAGATAATTCTGTCTTTTACTGAATAAAGGCAGCCCGTACCAACAGCCCTGAAGATTAAAAGAGGACAGGCACTGATACTTGTCCCCCAGAGCATGGTGGCTCCAGCTAAAAATTTCCCCCTTTCAGGGTCTCGGTGTGTCAGAACAGATCCTCTTCAGACGCCAACTTGTAAGAGTATCTGGAGTTTGGATCGGGCACGTGAGTCCCTGGAGAGAGAAGAATAGTTGGGTCCATCTCAGCCGAGCCAAGCCATGCTGCAGGGAGCACCTGTCAGTTACAGTGACTGAACGCTACTGTGTGTTCCCCAATCCACCATTAAAATGTTATTGTAAATTTGTGTTTTGACAGTACCAAAATGTTGTGGGTTCTCTGGTAAGGCCAACACACACAAAGGCCTGGAAGTACTGTTTCAATGATTATGGGTAATTTACATAGTCCCTCCTATTCAAACCCTTGCCTATATTCCCTCCTCCTTCCCCCCAGTATGCTGCCTCAGCCGCTAGCTGAAGGCAGCATCCAGTATGTAAAGTGTGACGTGCTCAGTCGACTGTTGCCATATCCCAGGCAGGAGATGTCACTAAAATTGTATTTTCAACTAGACATGGATATGTATATGTGTTTTCAAGTCTATTCTTTACAAGGGAAAGGTGAGCCAGCCCTGAGAAGGCCAGCTTTGAGGTAGTCTATCAGCCGAACCGGGGAATCTGAACCTGTATCAGGACCCCGAGGGAGCCCAGCACAAGACTATCAATGGCAGAAATGAAGGACAGGCCCCGGCACTTGCCAAAGGGTTCGGAGAAGATAGCCTCCGCATGGGTGTCCCTTCTAGCATGCCAGCAGCTCACCTAGTCCGATCCATTGTTAAGTTTGAGTGTCCAAATGCACCCAGAGGTAAATGACAGGCGCCAAAGTACAGTGGGTCTATTGGATAAAAATGCTCATTAGAACTGAGTCATCAATTTTTGTGGTTATGTTTTTAAATATTGTTGATAAATATGTTGTACCATCATGCATTGCAAGTAATCAGGTCCATCTGCATAAGTCGGCCCACGCTCCGAGTAGCACCGACCAAACCCGAAGGATATTTGGACATGTATAATGGATTGTGTAGCACAAGACTGTGATGTCCCCTCCCCCTTCAAGTAAGAAAAGCTTGTTGAGGGACGGACCTCAGAGTGAGTGACAGGCACAGACCTGGATTGTTCTATTCATAACTTTGTATAGGGGGAGTCCTCCAGCCCGGGAGGAACTCCAAGTAGGCCCTAAAAAGGGGCAAGGTTGACACCAGGCCCCTCAGAGCCACAAAGGCTCTAGATTAAAAAGAGGAGAAGGCACACTAGGCTGGCTTCTCCAAACCCATTGCAAGGGGAGGAGCATTATGCAGATGCAGACTCCCTGGTTCGGAGAGTCAGCCCGGTGGCCATTTTATCCCAGGAAACATGACCATCTGCAGCAACTAGTGCTCAGGGCATGCCCATAGACATGCCTTGAGGACATAATGTGCACATTCCATTCAATGCAAAAATGGAACCTTGGGGTCTGGGTAATGGGAAACCTGTTGTATTTGATGATGTATGTAGTGGATTAAGGACATGTCAAACACAATAATGGTGCAAACATCTTCCCTAGAAGCCTTTGCAATTGGCTATTTGCATATGCAGATTGAGGCCTCCCGATAGTGGGGTCTGGCTATGCTGTGTGAATCCAAAACTAAGGGAGGCAGGGAAACCCAATCTAGTTCGGGAAGCATCGGGAAATCCCGCATTGAGCATGCTCTGCGAAGAATTTGGCTTCAACCCAGGCGTTCTCAATACACGGAGGGGTGGGAAGAATAATGAATGCCGCCAGACACTCTCCCTCCACCAGGACATACACATACCTCATGAAAATATGGAAGAAGATCTTCCTCTACCCCCAGCACAAGGAGCTTATCGAGGGGGGGGGAGAAGAAGAAGAATAGAAGACTCAAGGTTAAAAGAGTGAATAGGAAACAAATGTATTAGAATAGTTATAGGGGAATAATGTGTAAATTTAACTTGTAACCATGAATTCTGATATAATTGTGTACTTTGCCAATCAATTATTGATATAATTGTGTACTTTGCCAATCAGTTATTGTTATTTATCTCGCTTGAATAGCAGCAATGATTTTATGAGATCATCGTTTTATACCAGTGATTATGAAAATTGTAACCCTGTGTCAAAAATACTGTATGCTGAACAATGTTGCCAATGTTAGTTGCCTTCACCTTGTAGTATTTGAGGAAGCAGCCTTTGGCCCATTGGATACTGTATTTTCAAATTGATTTTTGAGTATTTTAGCTTAGTGGCTCCAACCTTTTAGCTAGGAGATACACCCCGATTAACACTTGGCTCTCAGCGGGAACGTCGCCTGTCAAGATCAGCTATGGACTTTGTTATTATTCAAGACCTTGTCTCCATTTGGTGATGTAAGTCTTGAAGGGGGGGGGGAATTGTGAGACAAAGACCCCTAATTTCAGAACATCATAGTCACCCGTTTGGTTGCCAGGGTACCTGGAGTTTCAACGCACACACATCTGCCAGGAAAACGTGGGTTTTGTCTACCAGAATGTAAGAGACTTATGTGAGTACTAACAGCCACAACATTGCAGCAGCACTCGGTATCTCTGAAAGAGTGCTAACCAGGAGGAAAGATGGGTTTCCAGCTGCTCCGCGCGTGCACCATCTCGGCCGTTGCAGCGGAAGAACTTGTGCCGCCAGGAACTGTCTGGGCAGACAGTTTCCAGCCTTTCCACGAAATCCATGTTGGAAGGCTAACATCATCAACAACTATCTTCCTGCAGTGCCAGACTCCATGACAGTGAAACGGGAGGCTCACGTACTCAACAGATGTCACCTATGCATAAGGCAATCAAACTTATCTTAGGTGTGGATCCTGCCAGACTGTATAAGCCTTTGTCCAACGGAACCCAAGAGAAAGGATGGTGCCAGTAGAGGAATGAAGAAGAGGAAGAACATCTTCATCCAGAGCCAAGCTTCTTTGTATAGATCAGGTGTCGCCTTAGGTAGCAATTTGGCCATCTATTGTCACCTTTAGATATGTTTTGATAGCCTTTTAATCACTTCCACCCCAATAATTTCACCAATTCTTTCCCTTAATGGTCATCCTGGAGCCTTCCCCTTTGGCCCATTGTTACCTGAAAGTTAAATCAGGTAACCAGGGCCAGGTCTGCTCACTGGCCAGGTATGGGCATCCAATCAGGTGCCCCCAATAAACCGACCATTGGCTACCGCACAAGTCCAGCCATTATGGTCATTGCGGAGCCGCCCCTTTTTCTGAGGTCATGTATCAGCTGACCACCTGTCATCTGCCCCTGTACCTCCTACCCCCTAAGGGCTCAAGGGAGTCCTTATAACCACAGTCCCCACTCCCCACAGGTGTGCATCTAGCAGTACCCCATTCCTGCTGTTTAGATACATCCCCGATTCCTGATCAGTTGAGGGTCCCTTCCCCCATCTCCCTAGTTTGTCGCCATTGGAGCCTTCCTCGAAACTACGATCGGTAATTATCACCCTGTTTGTCTATCCTTATGTTACCTGTATGCATTTCTCTCTATTTTTATTAGGTCTGTATGTGTGTTATATTTATCTATTGTCTTGTATGTGTGTTCTGTATTTTTCTGAAATAAATTCATGATTGTTTTACTTAATTAGTGTCCTTGGTAAATTTAGCAGTAATTTCTGGAAATGGAATCCTGTATACATAGATTCTAGGACCTTTTGAGCCAAAGTTGCTCACCTGTCAATTCCCCAACCTCTTTTGAGGGCATTTTGGCTTATAGTAACAGCAGAGAAGGATTAGGTAAAATCAGGACTTTTTTGGTTTGGAGATACTTGTGTAACCTTCCATTCAGACAGAAACAGAAATTCTTTATTAAACTCTCAAGGTCACTTATAATGCTTTCAAATAGAAACAGCCATTGGCAGACAAGTCAGCAACAAAGAAGTTTATTCTATTTATTCATCTCAGATATTACCTGAAATAATTTCCCAAATAATTTACTGAAATTTTACAAAAGGCCAGTGAGAAATGTCATGGGACTGGTAACATACAGTGAATTTAGTAATGCATGTATATTACTGAAAACTTTACTAATTGAGGAGCAATCCTAAATAGGTCTGCTTAGAACTAAGCCTCACCATATCTGATGGAGCTTTCTTCCAGGAAAGTGTGCTTAGCATTACAGCTCTACACTTGTATACATATTTATTTAAGCATTTATACTCTGCTTTTCTTTCCAAAGGGATCCAGATCCACTTATCACAGAAACAAGTAGTATATACATGAGCCAATAAGCGACAAATTACATCTTGGGGCAGTCCCAGTCTCATTTGCTACCATGGCTTGAAATCTACAAGCTAAAGGCCAAAATAGGCTTGCCACCAGCGGTCACTCCCTTCTGCTGTTCAACTGGGTGGTGGGAGAAAAATAAATGGGAAAATTGGGCCAATGGGCAGCATTCTGATGTACTGGTGTTACTCCCTGTGCACTTGGAAGTGCCATCAGTGCACCATCTGGGATGCTCTAGCATTTGGGCAAAACACTATGTGACATGATAAAGTTGTTTCTGAACACATGGGGTGTGCGGCTCACACGCTTGAGCCCCCAGACCCCACAAAGCCTGAAGACAGAAATGTGGGTGGATCACGCATTTGACATATCAGCCTGAGCCACCCACGTTGTGTCTGAAAGGCTAAAAGGGCGCAGACATCTTATACTCATATTCTCCCTTCCTTTTGCTGACACATGTATTCTTGATAAATTGCTGGCTGTATCGAATCTTGGAGGCTATGAAGACATAACCTCATGCTTTTGAACAAATAGCTTCCTGTTTCATTAACTGCCTGATTAGCATCAGCTAGAGATGTATAAATAAAACGAGGACTTGCAGAGAGCAAGCAAGCTTTCCTCACTTCCTCAATACACGTGTCGAGAGTCCATTCCTACATGTGGTGCCTGGAGCAGGGACAGCTCACCGAAGAAGGGACAGCTCACCAAAGCAGGTACAGCTCAGCTCCCGGGACAAGGGAGAGCTCCTGCTTTCAGATATTGCCTGGCACAGCCCAGCAGCTCAGCTCCTACTCATCAAACGCTTGGCATAAGGCCCCAAAGTGCGCACTCCATTGTTCTCAACGACCCCTTTCATTTGGTAAGTATGGGTGGAAAGTTCTCTCAGGCTGAGCAGAAACATTTAGGTGAGTTAAAGTTTTTGATCCAAAAGTCCGGCAGGTCCGTGACTTCTGGCCAACTTAAGACTCTGTTACAAGAGATCAGTAAGCAATGCCCCTGGTATCCAAAGGGAGGTTCCCTTAAACTTCGGGACTGGGAGAAGATAGGGAAGACCTTTCACACAGAGCCCCGAGCTTCTATTGAACTGCTGCAAGTCTGGCATAAATGCAGGTATGCAGTAAAGAAATTTATGCCCATTTCTAACCCAAGCCAGCTCTCCAAAGATTGTCCCCTAAAAGGCACTGGTGTTCAACTTGTGCCCCCTGCCCCTCCTCTTCTTTCTTCTCCTTTCCCCCCTCCTCCACCAACAGATCCACCCGTGGGCCCACCATCTAATGCCCTGGGACGCATGGTCTGTGAAGTTTTGGAGAAAGAACTTGATCAGGCTAAATTGGAAGAGGTCCCAGAATTGGCAGAAATCTTGTCTATTTGCCCTGTACATTTGACAGGAGAAGAGTTGCCTGACCTTTTATTGGTAAAGGCTATCAGAGATATGGGCATAGGAGAAACCAATGTGCAAAATCTTTTAGAAGGACTGTGAAATGTGCTTTACAGAACTTTGTCAAGGTACCTACAGAAGGAAAACCAGCCCATAGTTCTGCAACTGTCTGTCAAAAGCTACAAGAGCCCTACTTAGACCTTATCAATTGTCTTCAGGCAGCAATCAGAAGACAGGTTGATAATCCTGATGCAGCAGGAAAATTGATGATAAAATTGGGCAAGGAAAATGCTAATTTGGATTCAAAAAGAGCCCCGTGGTGCAGTGCTAAAGCTGTAGTGCTGCAGTCTTGAGCTCTGCTTACAGCCTGAGTTTGATCCTGGTGGAAGCTGGATTCAGGTAGCTGCCTCAAGGTTACTCAGCCTTCCATTTTTCTGATGTTGATCAAATGAGTACTCAATTTGGTGGGGGGGAATGTAAACACAGGCTTTCAACTTAATAGGACACCTTATATGCACTTAATTTGATTCATCAACTTCTTGATGTATGTATCTCTCCAAATTGACCTTGATTTGATTGGCTATATTTTTAATCTTGCAGGTTTTAATTTCTTGTTATTTTTCTCATTGCTCACTATTTAAAGTTATTTTAATCTTCCTGGTGTGATTGCTCAGGGCAATGCATTTGCTGATAAGACTTTGAAAGATGTTATTTCTGCTATTTATTTTTTTTCTCTGTCATGGCTATTTTTATTTAAATGCCAAAGCACTGGACAAACAGTTTTTGTTGCTTTTGATCAGACTCAGCACATTGTGCTAATAATCATCTTCCTGATTATGCTGTTAACCTGAGTGTTTTGCAAACTAACATAAGAACATAAAAGACTGTATTGGATCAGACCAACAGCCCATCCAGTCCAGCACTCTGTGTCATTCAGCAACCAATATATGTGCCAGTTTGGTTTAGTGATTATGTGTGGACTCTTATCTGAAAGAGCCAGGTTTGATTCCCCACTCCTCCACTTACAACTGCTGGAGTGACCTTGGGCGGTCATAGCCTTCTCAGAGGTTGTTCTGGTTAAGAGCAGTTTTTGTCAGTGCTCCCTTGGCCCCACCCACCTCACAGGGTGTCTATTGTGAGGGAGGGCAGAATATAGATCCAATGTCTTCTTCTATGCATACACACATGCACATATATATGTATATTTATACTGTGGCTAATAGCAACTGATGAACCTCTGCTCTATATCTTTATCTAGTCCACTCTTGGGGCTGGCCATGCTTGTAGCTGCCACCACCTCCTGGAGCAGTGAATTCCACATGTTAATCACCCTTTGGGTGAAGAAGTACTTCCTTTTATCTATTTTAGCCTGACTGCTTAGCGATTTCATTGAATGCTTAGTAGGAACCAAAAGCAATTGGCACACTTACCCATTTTTTTTCCTCATCACTAACAACTCTGTTCTGAACTTGCACACCAGCCCTGCAAGGCGGGCCAAGTCCAAACAACAGGCTTGTGCAATGCAGAAAGAAAAATAGCCCACAAAGTCTTACTGCCAATAGAGGAGTGGCAGACAGACAGATAACATTACTTCACAAACCCCAGCCAGATTTTTTTTACAAAAATTGCTCCTTCCCCCATAGAAGAATTTTTTATTATTATTAAAACAAACACAGACATGTGCTTGGAGCCAGTTTTCTCTCTCTCTCTGCCTTTAGAGAAGAAACAGGAAATGAGCGGAGTCTCACTTGAGCAATAAATAGCTTAGTGCTTCTTTGCATGAGATAAATTAATTTTGTTTTTTTCTTGATTTAATCTCAAGTGTGTTCTAATATTTTCCAGAATTAAGATATGGTCTCACGTGCACACACACCAGCAGTAAAAATGGCCCTAGTGACTTCAAATTGCTCTTAAAAGCATGCATCTGAAAATCTGTCCTCTCTGGAAATGGAAGCAACAAACAATGGCTCCAGATATACATCCTCCCTGCTGCAAGAACACAAGGGGGGGTAATAACAGATTTTACTATGTGTCTGTTAGTTTTGTACATGCTAGACAAGGCCTCTGTCTATATTTCTGTATTTCTTTTGCTGAATCCCATTTTACTTTACCTGCTTTTTTAAAATTTGTTTATTTTTGCACACAATGGGACATTTAATTCCAGCATGATATTTCATATAATTCCACAGGTCAAGCTATTGTGGAACATGCTAATCAGACATTTAAAAACCACTCTTCAAAAATAATTAAAAGGAGTGAAAATGAGGGTTCCTATTCAAATGTAGGTTCAAACTGAATTTGGTTTTATTAACTTGGCATGGTCCAGTTCCCCCCTTACCTGGGGGTGCAGGCATGCTGCTGTATTTTCTCTTGCAGGTCTTTTGTGGGTTCTGGCACGTTGTTAGAGTTTGAACTTTTCTGAGTGTTTTGTTTAGAAAATCCTTTCTATATTTTATGTTCTTATCATGGTAGGACTCCAGTTCTGCTTGATTTTGTGTTTCAAACCAGTCTAAAGTCCTGGCCAGGCTGGCTACTGGATAACACATTTCCATTTGCTTGTTTTAAGTTTCAGCCTCTCCATTATTTCAACCTTCTTCATCAAGGTGCATGTTTTAGCACTCTGCTTTATGCATCAGTTCTAAATTCTATCTTTGCACTGCTCCACATATCTCCTTGGCTGTGCAAGCTCCTTACTAGATTTTCTCCTAAGTTCATATATATATTGCATGCTCATTATAAATAGATTTAAGAATTGTTTTATGTTTTTGACCAGGTATTAACCATAATTTGATTTCTAGGATTTTTTCATTGTTTTATTAAGTTTGCTCATTTTTTCTTTCAATATCCCGTGCAGGAAATCTGGACCTGCAAGTCAAGTTTAAATGCATATTCATTACGATAGTTTTAAGAATTGCTGGTATGTCTGTTAAGAGTTGTTTGTTTAAGGATTAATTATAATTTGCTTTTAGGATTCTGTTGTTAAAGTTTGTTGAAACCCACTCTCACACCTATGTGAGACCCACAGAACAAATTTTGGATGAGCTGGCAAAGAGAAAAATGGGGTTCAGTGGAACTTGATCACCCCACTGATTTCCAATGGTTTAAATTCTCTAATCCAGTTCTGTAATCATTTTGAGTCTGATCCCTCATATACATGTGGTTTGGGAGGAGAGTCAGCCATTTTGGGTTCCCACATTGTGCTTTCTCTTCTTGGTGTTGGACGGCAGCCATTTTTGGTTCCCGTCTTCTTAGTTGGAGGGTGGCCATTTCGTCGCTGCGGTAAGGGGGCAGAGTTGGCAAAATGCAATATTAAAGCTGCATTTCGCCTTTTACCTGTTCATTCTGCTGATTTTGAGCTCTTGGGATTTCCTTTTGGGGGTCAATTTTACATGGACAGAGCATTGACAATGGGCTGCTCTGTATCGTGTGCAGCTTTTGAGTGTTTCAGCACATTCTTGGAATGGGCTGATCGCGACAAAGTGGGTCTGCAGGATGTCATTCATTATTTGGATGACTACCTCTTTGTGGGTCCTGCAGGGACTGGGCATTGTGCACAGCTGTTGGCTGGCTTTATTGAGCTGGCTGAAGAAATTGGGGTTCCTTTGGCTCAAGAAAAAATGGAGGGTCCAGCCCAGAAGATGATCTTTTTGGGGATTGAGCTGGATACCCTGGCACAACTGTCCAAGATAGCTTTCCAAAAAATTGTAGATTTAAGGAATAAGATTCATTCCTTTCTTCTTAAACGTAAGGTCACTTTGATTGAGTTGCAGCAGCTGGTCGGGCATCTCAACTTTGCTTGCAAAGTGGTTGCCCCGGGGCGAGCCTTTTTTCATAGGCTATGTGAAGCTATGGCTGGCCTTCGCTTGCCTCAACATAGAACATGGGTAAGCAGCAGCATGAGGAAAGATTTGAGAGTTTGGCAAGAATTTTTGGAGTCTTTTAATGGGATCTCCTTTTGGAGAGCTGACATGAGGCTGGAAGCTGAGCTCCAGGTCATGTCTGATGCTGCTGGGTCTTTAGGTTTTGGAGTCTATTTCCACGGACACTGGTGCACAGATAGTTGACCAGACTCCTGGGTTCAGGTTGGGGTGAACCGAGATCTTACGTTTCTTGAGTTCTTTCCCATTCTAGTTGCAGTTTGGCTGTGGGGGAAGAATATGGCCAATCGCACAGTTCATTTTTGGTGCGATAACATGGCAGTAGTCCACGCCATTAATTCCCTTTCATCCAAATCTCAGCAGGTTATGAGGCTGGTGAGGGCCTTCACTCTGTGTTGTCTGCTGCTTAACATATTGTTTTTAGCCAAGCATGTCCCTGGAGTGAATAATGGGGTGGCTGACGCTCTCTCTCGTAAACAGATGGAGAGGTTTTGTCAGCTGGCCCCAGATGCCGATCGAGAGCCGGTGCCAATCAGCTATGGCTGATTGGACAACCGAGGCCTGCAGAGCGATAGGCCTAGCCATTGCACCTAGAACCAGGAAGTCTTACAAACATGCTGTGCGGCAGTTTGAGGACTTTAGGGCTGAGGTAGGGTATCGCATTGTTTGGCCCCTCCCAGTGGAGCAGTTGCTCCACTACTGTGTTTCCCTAAGAGGTAAGGGACTGGCCATGCGATCTATTAGGGGACGCCTGTCTGCATTGGCTTTTGCTAGCAAGGCGCTGGGTTATAAGGAGGAAACTGCTGATTTTCGTCTTAGAAAGATGCTGGAGGGGTGGGCCAGAGAGGCTGGTCCTAGGTCTGACATGCGCAAGCCTATTTCCCCTCTGATTCTTAGGGGCCTGAAGGGGGTTTGGAGCGCAGTGTGTGCATCTTATTTTGAGGTCACTTTGTTTCATACTGCATCCTCGGTAGCCTTTTTGGGGGCTCTTAGGGTCAGCGAACTAGTGGCAGGGTCCAGAAATGACGTTTCTGGTAATGTTTTGTCATTACAAGATCTGAGGTTAGTAGGGAGAAAGGCGGTCATTACTGTCCATCGCTCTAAGATGGACCAGCGTCAAAAAGGTACAGTGTTGGAGCTGGGCACATGCTCCGAGGTTGAGTTGTGCCCGGTGTCTGCTTTGGCTGCTTATTTGGCAGTTCAGGGGCCCAAGGAAGGGTTTTTGTTTTGTCACATTAATGGTAGCCCACTGACTAAGCATCAGTTTTGGGCTGTGACTTCTCGGGCCTTAGCTAAGCTGGGGCTGTCCAGGGAGAGGTTTGGTACCCACTCCTTTAGAATTGGGGCAGCCTCTACAGCTGCTGCCCTAGGATATCCTTCCTCCTCCATTCAGAGCCTTGGCTGTTGGCTCTCATCAGCCTACAAATCTTATGTTCGACCTCTGCTCAGTTCTTAGCTTCATTTGTTGGATGTGATGTTGCTGGTTCTTGTTCTAGTTTGACTGTTTTTTCCTTTTTTAGATGCTGTTGTTCCTGGCCAGAGGAGCCGAGTTCTCATCTGTTGACACAGCTATGTGTTTTGGGCTGTGCATCAGGCTCAGAGAACTTCGGTCGGCTCTCAGCTGGGATTCAGCCAATATGTTTCCATCGAGTGGCAGAGGCGACGGGGTCTTCAATGACCGGGACTGCTGCCTCTGTTATTTCAGGGAATTAGGGGCCCACCTCCTCAGGTTTTAATCATTCACCTGGGAGGGAATGATTTTGGGCTGGTAAAAGGCAAGGCGTTAGTCTTGCAGGCCCGTGAGGATTTTTGGCACATTTGGGAGAGATGGCCTGGGACCACCATAATTTGGTCAGCCATGATTCCCCGCCTTATGTGGCGTAGTACCTGGGACCCTGCAGGTTTAGAGAGGGCTCACTATAAAGCCAATAAGGAAATTAGGAAGGCATTGGAAAGGGGGTTGGGCCATTATCTGCCCCATCTGGATATTTCTACAAAATTTCCTGATCTCTACAGGGGGGATGGGGTGCATCTCTCTGAAAAGGGTAACATGCTTTTCTTGAGAGATCTCTGGCATGGGCTGCGGGTGGCCTTGGGCCTCCCAGTGGGTGCTAAGCCCTAAGTAGAGACTTGGCCTTAGTAGTGGCAAGTTTTACTGGGTTTATGGTACTATGCGGCTAGGGGAGGACCGTGAAGCATCCCCCTTTTGGGGAGTTAGGGGTCTGGAAGGATTGACCTTGGGGTTTGATGACCTGGGGTGGGAGAATGCAAACCATCCTAGAGGGTGCCTTCCATTGAGACATGTGTCTGGTGGTTAGGCCCTCTGGGGCATGCATCCTTGCTGGGTCGGCCTGGCAGGAGCTATGCCACACGGCTCCGGCTTGGGGGGGGGGCTGGGTCTCTCGTCTGTGAATGGCAGGGGAGTGGGTCTGTTGAGACCACTGGCTCTGAGCAGGCCACAGTTATAGGTGCCCTTGTCGTGTTTACAAGGATATGTTTAATAAAGTGGCCCATAGTTTTACCAACATGTGTCCAACTCTTCTTTCCGACTTGGGGGGCAAATTACTGGCACTTTACACACACTCAAGTTAAGTGATAGAACAAAGTTTTAGTCCAGTGGCACATTTAAGACCAACAAAGTTTAATTCTAGGTATAAGCTTTCATGTGCATGCACGCTTCTTCATACACATACTATCTCTTGCATTTCATGTGCTCACAGGACACCTGCCATAAGTTCTCTGAAAATAAGATCAGAAAGTAATTCTGTTTCTGCAGAGATTACTTATAAAGTATGTAATTACTTAACCTCAACTTAAAGTGAGAAAGAGAAGAATTGTACCTTATTTAGTTAGGGCTCAGCTTGGTGGAGATGTCCCAGGTGAAACCCATTTACTTGGAAATAAATCCTATTTATGTTAATAGGATTTACTGTCCAATATCTATACCTAAGTTTATAGCCTCAGGCACTGGCTTATTTTGCAGCCAGCTACAGTTATGACTGAGAAAGAAAGAAAGAAAGAAAGAAAGAAAGAAAGAAAGAAAGAAAGAAAGAAAGAAAGAAAGAAAGAAAGAAAGAAAGAAAGAAAGAAAGAAAGAAAGAAAGAAAGAAAGAAAGAAAGAAAGAAAGAAAGAAAGAAAAAAGTCACAGAAAGGAAGAAGGAAACCAGAGGGAAACTGCTCTAAACAATCTAAGAACATATCAGAAAGGAAAAGTGGAGCAAGGCTAGGGGGAGGAAAGAAATATAATCAAAGATGAATGGGGGATGGGTGTATGGTGACAGTGGGAAAAAGAACTTCCATAATGTGAAAAAAAATGCAATGGACTGGAAAATATGATGGAAAGGGTTTATTTGTGTTTAATAATTGTCATTTCTATACTTGATAAAATATTTCTATATATATGCATTATAACAAGCAGAGTGTGCAATTTATTATCAGAATCCACTTTGTCTATTCTTCTGAAACACAGGAGCCAGGCAGTAAAACAGAAATTGCAAAGGAAGGGAGTAGGGGGTCTTTGTGCTGTGGGGCTAGGATTTTTCGTATTTGTTTATTTGCTTATACTCCTCCCTTCCAAAGGTCATGGTATCTTACAATAAAATGCACAATAATAAAATACACAATCAAATCCTGTTTGCATAACAAATCAACAACTGCAGCAACATGCCAAAGAACAAAGACATTTGCTTACAGTACATCACTTCCAATATACAGCCCTGAAACAGCCAATCAATGCCAGATCCCATGTCCTCAGAGAAAGAGTTTTTCATTATTATTATCTGGTTATTTATAGTCCGCCTTCCTTGCCAAGCCCCAAGGTGGATTACATAGAGTAAATAGGGCCAGTGCCGGGCCTTTTTTGGCGCCCTAGATGAGGCAACCTACTTGTGCCCCCACTCCTCATCCAGCAGCTGCTTAAAGACTGACAGTGAGGGGGAGCTCACCCACCCCAGGTAGCTGCTGATTCCACTCTCGAACCACTGTAACTGTAAAAAAGGTTTCCCCTGATATCCAGTTGATACTTTAAACCCATTCTTGCAAGTCCTCTCCTCTGCTGCCAACAGATCTCCTTGGAATACCAGCAGTTGCAAGATTAGGGCAGGCTCTATTCAGCCACCTCTCTGAATATCCTCCAGGCCCCCAGTAAGGGTCCGTCACCAGAAGTCACTATGACTTCCAGATGTGCACATACACATGCACATTAAGAAAAATACAAAAATACCAAAAAAGGAGAAGGAATAGCTGTTGATTCTATTGGCCCTCTTGAGGCCAGTCATTTTAGAGAGTGTTAGTGAAATGGTTTCCTATGTCCAGAACCTGAAGTGAGGCCTGTAAAAAAAGCTACCACTTTGCATAGGATCCATGGTCACCAGCAGCACTGGAGCTTCCTCATGGTGCCATCTGTTTAGAGTACACACAGTCCTTTTTCTGTAATCTATAGGGGATCTGGAATTGGACAAGAGAAAGGATGCCTCTGTCCATGTTTCACAAAGGTGATATATTTGCCTGGGGATCTTGGATGCAGGTGAATTCCTACAGCACCAAACATCTTATTAAAAAAAGTCTAACATGCAAGTGTAACTTCTGTGGGGCTAATTCAGGCACAGAATTTACAAGACAAATTGATTTTAATTTTTTTAATAATGCGTAACCTTTCTGTAACAAAACTGATGCAGTGAGTACAATGTAACAAAACTGATGCAGTGAGTACATAAATACAGCAGTGAACAGGAAATGGCAAAAAGATAGTCTCCCAGAGTTCAATTAATTTTGAAGTGTGCATGCATACAAAAGCTTATATCCAGACTTAAACTGTGTTGGTTTTAAAGGTGGCGCTGGACTCTAACGTTGTTCTACAATTTTCTAATTATCTTATGCAAGATTACGAGAGCCCAAAAAATCTCACCAAGCCACCAGCTTCTTTTTCTGCTGCTAACAGCCATACATTGATTCAACCCCTATTGGGCTAAACCAACTAATGGGAGGAAGTATAGCGAGTGGAGTGGAAGTCACATAGCCCTTCTCTTATAATTTGAATTCAGAGGGAGTTTTCCACCAGCATCTTTCCAAATGTCTTCTGGTCTTCTTTAGATAACCCATCCCCACAGTAAACCATGGGGGCAAGCTTTTTTCCTAAGGGCAGGAGTAACCCTAAGGACATTGAGGAGCTTCACATTCCAAGTTCCCACCACAGCTTTTTTGCAGTGTCCCCTGTTGACAGAGTAATTAATACAGCTGATTAAAGAGTAGATAAAGATTTGTTTAGGAATTAACATGCATGATAGGAAAGAGTTGGGCTCCTAACTACATCTCTAGCTGAGAGAGATGGTAAGACTGTGTGGTACTTCCAAGAAGAAGGGGGAAATTACCCTAGGAATAGCAACTGGGAGGCAGACATGGAATAACACTTAATAGGAGAGAAGGTGCTGACTTCACTATCCTATTTATTTGTCTTCTTGCTACAGGACCATCTTCTCTTCTTCCTTATACACTAGACATTGCCGTTTCTAGCACCCTTTCTATCTCCTGCCCAGTCTGCATCCATATATCCCACTATCTGGGATTGTCACTTGTTGGTAATGTTAGTTTCAGATGTGCAGTGCCATGCAGGTACTTTGCAAGTCTTTTGACTGCATTCCAGTCCCTTTTGCTTGGCGATTCCATCTTTCTGCATAATATGCCCACAGCCCCTACATCAGGACATGTCAATGTGCTTATATATGGCAGCCTTCCAATTGCTTCTCTGTATTGCTTGTTGTCAGGCAGAAGTTCACTGTTCCATTACTGGTTCAGGCAGTTTGTTTCCATAGGAGTGCTTGGTGGCTTAGTTCCTTTCATACTCGTAGTCCAGAAGTTCTAGGATTTTCTGCTTCTGATTGATAAGACAGCTTCCATCTTCCTCTTGTTCTACATATATTCCAAGATAGTAGTTGATGTTTCCTAATTCTTTTAGTTCTACTTCTTGATTCAGATGGTGAACTTTTCATCACAGAGCAGGGGTATCAAACATACATCCTGCAGACCTGATCTGCCAAAGGGCTCCAATCAGACCTGCCAGCAAGTAGCCATTGTCTGCTTCCTTCTTCCTTGCCTGCTTCTTTCAGTCACCATTATTTCTATCTCTCCAGTGAGGAGGCAGTCGAACAAACCAGCCTCTCCTCGCTCTTTCCTTCCTCCCCCTCCCTCTTCCCAAAGGGAGGAGGAGAGAGGAGAAGCCTCAGCCAATGGAGGAGTTCAGCTCTGTAGCTCTGCTGTGTGATTAAGTTTGCCAGGCTCAATCAATCACACTGCAGAGCAACTGAGCCAAGCCTCTCTTCTTTCTAGTGATTCAGGCTCCTCCCCCTTCTCATCTCCTGGGGAAGAAGGGAAAGAGGGAGAATCTCCTTTACCCAGTTCCCTTGATCCCACTGGAGAGATACAAAGAAAGCAACTGTAAGACCAGCAATGTTTTACTCAAGGTATGAGTTTTTGCCTTGCTACAGAGAGACAGAGCATGTTATCGGTGCAACTGAGTTTGCCAACCCCTGTATTCATGCTCTCATGATCCAGTCTTTCTCAAAAGGAAAGCATGCAAACTGTTTAAAAGAGGAATAACAAGAAGCCAGGATTAGTCTGAGGGTGTGTTTCCAGACCAAGTTAACCCAGCACATTTCCTTCGGTTTTTCTTTCACATTTTCCTTTGTTTTCCTTTGATTGATTGGGGATTTTGAACTTAGACTTCCCAGGTAGTAGGCTGGTATTGACCACTATACATGACTGTCTCTCTGTTACTGCACTGCCTCATAAGAACTGCAGTTATTTTTCTGGGGAAGACTACAGTTTTGTATATAAATACATAGCCCTCAATCTGTGCCATTGTGTCTTCACATGTTCTTGGCCAACATATGAAGCAGCTTAAGTACAAAAGTTCACAATGCCCAGCCATGTTATGTTTTCCTCTGGGTCTTAAGATCAAAGCATTGACCATGAGATTTCTATAATGAATGTCAATAAATTAAATGAAGGTTTGCAACTTACAGATGCACACTTGAATAACATCTGAAAAACATATTCAAGATTGTTACAGCACAAACATTGTCAGTAGTTTTTGATGCAATGATTCAGTGCAAGAGGTGTCAGAGACTGTTAAACAGAATATTGCAAGCGTCTAATGTTTTAAGCATGTCTTATTTTAAGTTTAAAATTTTTTAATTGTGTTTGTCTGTGCCTCTTATAAAGTTTATATCTGTGCATTACATTTTATGACACACATGGCCTGGCCCAACAAGGTCTCACTTATGTCAGTTCTGGCCCTTATAATAAATGAGTTCAACACCCCTGCTCAAGAGCATTCTTACTGAAGTGGCTTTTCTCCAAGCTTGGCTTCTTCTGCAGGTTTTCATGCTATGTCTTCCCATGTGGGAGGTTCAGGTATAGATTCTTGGGGCTCTTTAGCTTGGAGAAACGTCGACTGCAGGGTGACATGATAGAGGTTTACAAGATAATGCATAGGATGGAGAAAGTAGAGAAAGAAGTACTTTTCTCCCTTTCTCACAATACAAGAACTTGTGGGCATTCAATGAAATTGCTGAACAGTCAGGTTAAAACAGATAAAAGGAAGTACTTCTTCACCCAAAGGGTGATTAACATGTGGAATTCACTGCCACAGGAGTGTGTTTATATATATATACAACACACAGGAGTGTGTGTGTGTATATATATATATATATATATATATATATATAAACACACACACATATATATAAAAATTTTTGGCCACTGTGTGACACAGAGTGTTGGACTGGATGGGCCATTAGGTCTTATGTTCTGCTTTTGCTTGATAAGAAAGTCTTCTTGGTGGTCCTCCTCCTTTGATCTGGTTGATCATCTGACACTTGGCTCAGCAGCCCCTTCTGGTTCTTTAGGCTTTTCAGGTGCATCTTGTGTGTTGTCTATAGTGCTCAGATGCACTGTTTGCTGTGTTTCATTTTTCTCTGTTGGTGTGGATTCACTGATGTCTACTTTCTCCATATTTCTTGATTTCTCCCTTTCATCAATGTAGATCACATTGCAGCTTTTGACTCTTTCTGGTTCTGGGTTAAGGATTCTGTATACTTTGCATCCTAGTGCATAATCAACATAAATGACTTCTTCTGCAGCAAGATCCATCTTGTTCCACTTTTCTTTAGGAATGTAAGTGTAAGGCTTTGATCCAAACACCTTTAGATGATCTGGGCCGGGATTGTGCCCATACCACAGTTCAAATAGTGCATTGCTGGCACCTTTAGTAGGTAATCTGTTTTGCAGGTAGGTAGCAGTGGTGATTGCTTCTCCCCAGAACTTGCCTCAAAGAGCATACATCTGCATATTTCAGTGAAACAGCGTTTCCCTCCCCCCGCCCCCGCTACACCATTCTGCTCAAAGCATTGACCATGAGATTTCTGTAATGAATGTCAGTAAATCAAAAGTAGGTTTGCAACTTACAGATACACACCTGAATAGCATACTCAAGATTGCTACAACACAGACATTGTCTCCAGATTTTGATGCAATAAATTCAGAACGAGATGTGTCAGTTATCAGAGATAAATACACAAAATATTGCAAGAGTACTAATCTTTTAAGCACGTTTTAAGTTTTTAAAAAATCTTTGTGTTTGTCTGTGTCCTTTATAAAGTTTATATCTCTGCTACCTGGCATTACATTTTAGGACACACATGGCCTGACCCAATAAGGTCTCATTTATGTCAGATCTGGCCCTCAAGACAAATGAGTTTGACATCCCTGCTTTAAAATTTTTCTAGCACTTGACTTTTCTGTTTAAATAGGTAGGTCACGGTATAACTTGAAAAGTAATCAATAAAAGTCAGTACATATTTATTCCCACTATGGGTTTGAGTTTTCATTAGTCCACAAACTTTCATGTGTTTCAGTTTTAGTAGTTGTTGCATCTGGCTTGTCTTACACCTTTCGTTAAAGCTAGTTCTCATCCTCTTCACTTGAATGCAATACATATATTTTCCTTCAACAGCACATTTGCTTGTCTGCATGCCTTTAGTTACATTGTGGCTTTCAAGTTGGCTAACTCTCTCAACTGTCTGTGCCACAGGCAGGAGCAATTCTTGTGAACACAATATTTGGTAAAGTTTGCTTTCTGAATGCAATTCTCAAGAGCCTATAAATCCTGATGCACTTTGCCAGTTGCAATTAAGCGTCCCCCATGTCTAATATGTAATGTGTAGAGAGCCCCGTGGCAAACCACCCTGTAAAAAGTCTGTTGTGAAAATGCTGTGAAAGCAACGTCACCCCAGAGTCAGAAACGACTGGTGCTTGCACAGGGGACCTTTCCTTTCCTGTCTGATATATCATTTTTATCTAAAAGATGTAATCTTGCCTTTCTTCACAAGTACTGTCACAGAAATAAGACTATTTGCCAGTTCTGGGACATAAAGGCAGTCTTTAACCAAGGATGTCTTTGCTGTCATCACTAGAGAGTTTGCATTTTTCGGTTTCTGAGCCAATACCTTCTGCCATTATAGATTGTCCATCTGCAATACTTAGGCTGCAATCATACACACTAAATAGTGCACTTTCAATGCACTTTCCAACTGGATTTTGCCAGTTCACACAGTAAAATCCAAGACAGCGTTATTTTTTAGTTCTTATTTAGCACTACATATAATGATAGTTAGATGTTATTTGGTGCTCTACATTTATGCTGGGATAAATTCAAATATCTATGCTGTAGGATGGTGAAATAGTGGTCACCTCCTCATTAGATATTGAATGCCAATTTAAATAATTCTGTCTTGCAGGCCCTGTGGAATTGTGCCAAATTATCCATTTCAGCCCTGAGAACAAGGAACAGGCAGCTGCAAGGCCACCCAGTGTTATCTGACTTCCAGAGACTTTTATAGTTTCATTTCTTCATGTTTAGGGAGGCTTGGAATGTTGGAGGGGGGATTCTACTGGTAGATTTTGGCACTTAGCAGTTTGAATGTATAACCAATGGATCCAGAGATATATCTATATGGACTGGGGTCACATGCATTAGTTTCAGCAAGAACTGTCGTGCACCATAACTGTCTAGTTTATTCAATAAAACACCTTTATTCAACTATGAAGGAGTATTGATTGGTGAAGATTGTGCAGTACTTGACAAAGGCAAGTAACAGACAAAGAGGCTCAATATCTAACTGATGAGAAGGTGGGACCAACTGCCAAATGTACTCTAGTAAGAGAATTCTTTTAACACTTTCCCTCCCTGATCCTCTTGCATGCAGAGTTACAATATCCAACAGAACCCACCACAGCCTCAACAGGGTTGAGGATTCTGTATTTTGAATCAGAGCATTTTGAAATGCAGAATCATCTATGAGCATCTGAGGGCAGATCATTTTAACTGGACCCTCTTTTTTGTGGAGTGTTCATGCCATAGTCATTCAACCTTGCCTTCAAGAGATAACAGTCAGACCACAGTTTTTCCAAAAGGTTGGAAGAAACAACAATACACAATTAAAGCATACAGCATCAGGCTCTCTCTTGACAAATGCTTCGGTTTAAAATTTATATTAGTTTCAAAAGAAGAAAGGGAAAGGGGGAGTTGGGAATAGAAAATTAAGATAGAGATAATGATACAATTTTAGTTTGGTCCATATGGTAGAAGAAGAATTGCAGATTTATACCCCGCCCTTCTCCCTGAATCAGAGACTCAGAGCGGCTTACAATCTCCTGTGTCTTCTCCCCCCACAACAGACACCCTGTGAGGTGGGTGGGGCTGAGAGAGCTCTCACAGCAGCTGCCCTTCCAAGGACAACTCCTGCGATAGCTATGGCTGACCCAAGGCCATTCCAGCAGGTGCAAGTGGAGGCGTGGGGAATCAAACCCAGTTCTCCCAGATAAGAGTCCGCACACTTAACCACTACACCAAACTGGCATATGGTAAAACATCTTCCAAATGGAATATCATTAGATTATTGTTAAACATCTTTGCAATTTGAAAAACATTATTCTAGTTGTAAGTTATCATTCAAAATATTGATATACTCTAATTAGATTATTTTTTATATTCCAGTATGTATCATAAAATAGAAAAGAAAACAGGTTTACGCCAACATATCTTAAGTATCTAACCATGCATATAATTTTTCCCAATGTTTCCTTGCTTCTTCTTTAGGTTTCCCAGCCAACAGCTGGGATAAGTAGTCTATTTCTGCCGTTTCCAGAATTTTCCTTACCAAGTCCAATCTCGTCGGAATCTCCTGCAGTTTCCATTTTTGCGCAAGAAGAATTCTGGCTGCTGTGCTCATGTGGGCTATTAAATGTCTCATCTCTCTTGTATAGTCACTCGGATATACGTTCAATAAAAATAATTCTGGTTTGAATTGAATCTGTGTCTTCAATATTTTTTGTAAAAGTTTCTGCACCATCTTCCAATTGTCTTTCACCACCTCACAGGTCCACCACATATGATAAAATGAGCCTACATGTTTCATACATTTCCAGCAATTATTAGACATGTTAGAGTACATTTTAGAAAGTTTCTGAGGAGTTACATACCACCTATAAAACATTTTATACAGATTTTCTTCAAAGGCTACTGACTTAGTTAATTTAATATTGGATTTCCAAGGCATTTCCCATTCCTCTAAAGTAATATTATGACTGTCTCTTGACAATGAAGAGCTTTAAGTGAGAAACCAGGTCAAACAAGAGAGGCTCAGGAGACCAGACAGTAATTTGTTTTTCCAGGTCAAAGAAGTGTAGTAAGGTCAACAATCAGTTGCTTCCAGAAAAGTGCTTGAAGATGTCAGCAGCCCTACTGGGTTTTTCTTCAGATTTTCAGACAAAGACTGGGGAACCATCCTCAAGGTCCAATAAACACAGATATTGCATGCCAAGATTCAAACATGATGGTCTTTGACCGAGAAGCTGCACTCAATATGCTACTAAATCTCTTATTACAAAGAAAGATACTTTATCCAACAATAGAGTAATGCCCCTGCAATGTCAGTATGTCAACTTTAAATGTTTAGTTTCTACCAGGCTAGTTGGGACTGAAGGCTACATGATATGGCCAGATCTTGACAGGTCTCAGAAGCTAAACAGAGGCAATACTTAACAAAGAGACCACCAAGGAAAACTCTGCAGAGGCAAACAATGACAAACTACTTCTACTTCTTACTTGTCTTGAAAGCCCCTTGCTGGGATCACCATAAGTTGGCTGCAGTTTGACAGCACTTTGCATACACACAACAGGCCAGTTTCCTATTTCACTTTTTTTTAAAAAAAATTGTCCTATTTCAAGAGACTGTTGACAGAAGATACCTAAGTATGTATACTGCAATTTAGTCTGTCCATGTGCAGATTTACTTGAAAACAAATCACAATATGCTATAAGAACATAATAAAACTCCTGCGAGATCAGACTGCTAGTCCATCATGTTTCCCAGAGTGACCAGTCAGATGCCTCCAAGAAACCTACAGTCAAAGATACCTCCAAGAAACCTGCATCTGAACCTAGATTTAGTCACCATGGGCATATAAAGTGGTTGCTACCACTACCCTCCAATGAATATGACTAATCCCCTTCTAAAGCCCTCTATGTTCAGCAAGTTGTATATCTTGTGTGACAGAGGACTCTGTATAGTAATTATACACTGTGGAGTTGCTTTCCAAGTAGGTATGCATATTACATCCTAGAGCTCAAGTTGATTTGGTTGCTCACATGAGATATTGTGGCATCTGCTTTGCTGAATAACAGTCACAAATAATACTATCAGAAATTAATTTTATGTGCAGTACATAAACATATTATCATCAATATATCTAATTCTCAATGTGACCAAATCTGTGGATCGTTAATTCCTGACACTGAAACTATGAAGGCCTAATAGCTAAGATCTATTGTATCTTATTAAATTCTGAAAAACAATATTAGTTGTCGTACCAAAGGGCTTGCTTGGCATGTGCCATGTAATATTCCTATCACTGAGGCAAAATGGAGAGAAATTTGGAATTCTATCATCTATCTAACAAATGTAATCAATATAAAAATGCAGTCTATAAAAATCTTCACACCTTATCCCTATGAAAATACATCATATCAGCCTTGAGTTGCTGGAAACATTGTGGGGAGACCAGCATGTATTGACATTCTTGGTGGAGTTGAAGCTATATTCAAAAGTTTTGGAAATATGTAATTTCACAGATAAAATAATTACAAGCTATTCAGTTTCCTTTCTTTCAGAAACAATCCTGCTCAATTTATGGAAAGATAAATCTATTTAGAAGAAAATTGTTAGTGATTCTTGTCACAGCAGCAAAATCTACAATAGCAGCTAACTGGAAGGTCAGCAGCCCTCCTCAGATTGCTTCTTGGGAAATCACTTATAGGATTATTTCCTAATGGAGAAACTAACAGACATGGTATCCCGCAAATGGATTCCCATAATTTTGACTCAGAATTTATGACACATTGGCTTCCAGTTTTGGAATGTCTAACTTTGCTCAAAATGATTTTTTAAAAAATCAGCCAATTCATACTACAACATTAATTTATTCATGACACTTATATGTCAAATAGATGTATGTGTCAACTGGTATTTACTGTTAAAATGTTTGTTGTTTACTGGTGTATTGTATTAGTTATGTTTTCCTTGTATATATTTGCACAAAAATTAATAGCATTTAATTTTTTAAAAAGCTACAAACAGATAAGATCTTTCTACAATCCCCCCCCCAAATCTGAAATGTTTTAAAAAGCATAAAACAAAACAACACCTCCCCCCATGACAGAATCACTGACTGTAGCTTTGAGAAATATATGCCCTCTATGGCAGTTTCTAGGCAACCACAATAGTATTTCTAGTTTTCAGCCCTCAGTTTCTGTCAATCCAAGGAAGGGGAAGAGGACAGGGTCCTTTCTAGAGCTGTTTTACCCTTTCAAGTGAGGACTCAATGGGACCAGAACTGGCAGCAAATACCAGGTGTCTTAATACCACATAATACCACATAATTTTCATAATTCACTCAGGTCTGGATGTTTGCTGCTAATAAATGAAAGCCAGTATTGAGGAAGACTCAGCATGGGTTCTGCAAGGGAAGATCTTGCCTCACTAACCTGTTACATTTCTTTGAGGGGGTGAACAAACATGTGGACAAAGGAGACCCGATAGATGTTGTTTACCTTGACTTCCAGAAAGCTTTTGATAAAGTTCCTCATCAAAGGCTCCTTAGAAAGCTTGAGAGTCATGGAGTAAAAGGACAGGTCCTCTTGTGGATCAAAAACTGGCTGAGTAATAGGAAGCAGAGAGTGAGTATAAATGGGCAGTCTTCGCAGTGGAGGACGGTAAGCAGTGGGGTGCCGCAGGGCTCGGTACTGGGTCCCATCCTCTTTAACTTGTTCATAAATGATTTAGAGTTGGGAGTGAGCAGTGAAGTGGCCAAATTTGCGGATGACACTAAATTGTTCAGGGTGGTGAGAACCAGAGAGGATTGTGAGGAACTCCAAAGGGATCTGTTGAGGCTGGGTGAGTGGGCGTCAATGTGGCAGATGCGGTTCAATGTGGCCAAGTGCAAAGTAATGCACATTGGGGCCAAGAATCCCAGCTACAAATACAAGTTGATGGGGTGTGAACTGGCAGAGACAGACCAAGAGCGAGATCTTGGGGTCATGGTAGATAATTCACTGAAAATGTCAAGACAGTGTGCGTTTGCAATAAAAAAGGCCAACGCCATGCTGGGAATTATTAGGAAGGGAATTGAAAACAAATCAGCCAGTATCATAATGCCTCTGTATAAATCGATGGTGCGGTCTCATTTGGAGTACTGTGTGCAGTTCTGGTCGCCGCACCTCAAAAAGGATATTATAGCATTGGAGAAAGTTCAGAAAAGGGCGACTAAAATGATTAAAGGGCTGGAACACCTTCCCTATGAAGAAAGGTTGAAATGCTTAGGGCTCTTTAGCTTGGAGAAACGTCGACTGAGGGGTGACATGATAGAAGTTTACAAGATAATGCATGGGATGGAGAAAGTAGAGAAAGAAGTACTTTTCTCCCTTTCTCACAATACGAGAACTCGTGGGCATTCGATGAAATTGCTGAGCAGACAGGTTAAAACGGATAAAAGGAAGTACTTCTTCACCCAAAGGGTGATTAACATGTGGAATTCACTGCCACAGGAGGTGGTGGCGTCCACAAGCATAGCCACCTTCAAGAAGGGGTTAGATAAAAATATGGAGCAGAGGTCCATCAGTGGCTATTAGCCACAGTGTGTGTGTGTGTGTGTGTGTGTGTGTGTGTGTATATATATATATATATATATATATATATATATATATATATTTGGCCGCTGTGTGACACAGAATGTTGGACTGGATGGGCCATTGGCCTGATCTAACATGGCTTCTCTTATGTTCTTATGTTCTTAGTGTGGTGTAGGGGCAACAGTTTCAGACAAATGTCTGGGAGGCCTAGGTTCCAATCCCCACTCTGTTGTGGAAGCTCACTAGGTGATTTTGGTCAGTCATGCATTCTAGCCTAACCTTAGCCTAAACTAGATTTGCCAATCCCCAGTTTGGGGCAGGGGATCCCCTGGTTTGGATGCCCTCCCCCTGCTTCTGGGCACTCCATTATACCCTATGGAGACTGGTTCCCATAGAGTATAATGGAGAATTGATCCATGGACATCTGGAGCTCAGGAGGGGGGACTGTTTTTTTGAGGTAATGGCATCATATTTTTCACATAGCTGCTGGTGCCTCTCCTCAAAAAAACATACACCCATGTTTCAAAAAGATTGGACCAGGGGGCCCAATCCTAGGAGCCCAAAAGAAGGTGCCTTCATCCTACATTATTTCAATGGAGGAAAGGCATTTAAAAGAAGTGCTGTCCCTTTAAATGTGGTGGCCATGACTCCCTTCAGAGCTTAATCATGCTTGTCACAAATTTGCTCCTAGCTCTACCCCCAAAATCACCTGGTTTCATTCCAAAGTTCCCAGTTATTTCCTGAGTTGGGCCTGGTAAACATGGCCTGAGCTACATCACAGGGTCATTGTGAGGATAAAACTGAGGAAAGGAGAATGATGTAAGCAGTTTAAGGTCATCATTGTAGAGAAAAGTGTGGTATAAACGAAATAAATAAATAATAACTATAGCTGAAAATGGGAAACAGATAAAAGTTGGTTGGTGGATAGGAAGGAGAGGAGGAAGCAAGAAAGTGTTGGAAGGAGGGAAGAGGAAATAGTGCAGGGAGGAAAATACAGGGGAAAGTAAGGTACCACCTGCAAGTCCCTGTTTGTTCCCCACTACAGAAGTAGAACCAGGTCTATAGCTGGAAAAGTAGGTGACAGCTATGGCCAGGAGTGCCTTTTATCAGATTTGAATGGTCATTCAGCTGCAGTCTTTCCTGGACTGAAAAGATCTGGCCACTATGGTGGCCTAATCCATTATGAACCTGCCCAATCTCTACAGCAATCTTTGGAGGCCCTGCTTTGGCTGCTCCTGACTTCTGAATGGGTGGCAACCTGAGAGAGGACCTTCCCAGTCATGGCACCAAAGATCTGGGCATCTATCCCAGGGAGATTAATCTGTCCCCCTCTGTTGCCATCTCTTACCAGCCAGTAAAGAGTCTTCATTTCATCTGGCATTCTTCAATGATCGCTCCTTCCTTTTTATGTCTCTTATGTATTTAAGCTCTGTTTTGTATGCATTTGAACTCTCCTTTTAAATTGCTTTAATGATGTGTGCTTGGGGGGGCTGATTTTAATGGTTTTAATTAAATCTTGCCCGAGGGAGCTCAGATGTCCTCTACGGGACATCATAAATAGATCCCTCCTGGAGGGGCGTTTTCCAATGCCCTTAAAAGAGGCCTTGGTCTACCCCCTCTTGAAAAAAAATACAGCGGACCCGGCCGAATTGGCAAACTACCAACTGGTCTCGAATTTACTGTTTTTAGGTAAAATTATAGAGAGGGCAGTGGCGTTGCAGTTGCAGGGTTTTCTGGATGATGCTTCCATCCTAGACCCTTGCCAGTCTGGCTTTCGCCCGGCCATGGAATGGAGACAGTGCTGGTCGCCTTGGCAGATGACCTCCAGCGGCATCTGGATCGAGGTGGTGTGGCGGTGCTGATGCTGTTAGACCTGTCGGCTGCGTTCGACACGGTTGACCATCGGCTACTGACCTGCCGCCACGCCGATGTTGGGGGTCGCCCTACAATGGCTCTCCTCCTTCCTCAAGGATCGGGGACAAAGGGTGGCAATCGGGGGTGAGCTGTCCCAGAGGCACACACTACATTTTGGGGTGCCTCAGGGAGCAGTTCTCTCACCAATGCTATTTAATATCTATATACACCCCCTTGCCCAGATTGCCAGGAGGTTTGGGCTTGGGTGTCACCAGTATGCAGATGACATCCAGCTCTATCTGCTAATGGACGGCCGGCCTGGCTGCGTCCCAGAGAATTTGGACCTGGCACTGCAGGCTGTGGCAACTTGGTTAAGGCTGAGTGGGCTGAAACTGCATCCAGTGAAGACAGAGGTCCTTTGCTTGGGTCGGGGCACTCTGAGAAGGGAAATATCTCTCCCGGTTTTTGACGGGGCGCCATTGAAAGCAGCGTGCTGAGTCAGGAGCCTGGGAGTCCTACTGGAGCCTTCATTATCAATGGAGGCCCAGATAGTAGCCACTGCCAAGTCAGCCTTTTTTTATCAGTCAGTCAGTCAGTCAGTTTAATACGGCTCTAGGCCAATCAACAACAACAACACAACACATCGATAACAATACAACACAACACAACACCAAGCTAAAATATCACATAACAATATAATAACTATGTACAACCATCAAAGTAGTAATAAAATTAGCTGATATAGGCAATACTTAACAAGGGCAACTTTCTTTCAAATACAAGCAGTGTTAAATTTCTTCCTGTCAAGGGCCTTTTTTTATCTGAGGCGGGCAAGGCAGTTGGCTCCCTTCCTAGAGTGTCAGGACCTGGCA